>NC_072456.1:397354-477354 GCF_027596085.1 Anoplopoma fimbria | reverse complement strand
AAATGAGGTGGAATGGATGGAGGATGAGGAGGA
The DNA here is from genome assembly GCF_027596085.1 of Anoplopoma fimbria. Classification (NCBI taxonomy): domain Eukaryota; kingdom Metazoa; phylum Chordata; class Actinopteri; order Perciformes; family Anoplopomatidae; genus Anoplopoma; species Anoplopoma fimbria. The sequence continues at coordinate 477,321 of NC_072456.1, read as the reverse complement.
TATGCTTTTCATTGTCTCCAAAGTTGCACTTGCTCACACTTGACCTTTGCTTTGCGTCGGCTGGTTGCTGTTTACATGTCGTTTTTTCTCCTGTGTGTGATCACACACCCTCGCCTGGCGCTTTCATGGATGTTTTCATTGAGGTTTTTTTCCCATTGAAGCTCACCTCACTGCCTAACCCTGCAAGCCCCGGCAGTTTATCTTGAGTCGGCCACTGCCTCTGGAGAGAGCAGGGGGGCCTTTTGAAGCCTGCTGGCTCACTCCTCTGGGTTTTTTTTGTTGTTGTCTTGGTAGGTTTCTTTTGGAAGGGGGGAGTGACACAGTTATGTATAGTGTTTTACTCCCTGGCGCTTCTCGAGAGTTCATCCAAAGTTCGGCTCTGCTGAGAGTACAAAGTAGCTTGGACCTCTTCCTGCCTGCACATCCATTCTCTTCCCTTTCAGCTGGCAACCTATAAATACGAGGTGCAGCTCGCTGGGAGCTCCACGCAGGAGATCTGGTGCTCGTCTTGTTTGTGTCGTCTTCCTTTTCATCCTGTTGGCTTTGTTCTGAGTTTTAGTGAGGAACACTCAACGGTTAAAACGGTTCAAACCGCTTTTCTAATTCTAGTATAATATTTAGTTTTCATATCACTTTAAATGCACTTGTATTCTTAATAATCCTTCTGTTAATCCTACTGGAGGTTAATTTGCTATTATGGTTAAATTCAAAGTTATTGTGCTCCAAACACTACTTAACCTTCGTCAGTGTCAGTTTTAGTGTAAATAAAACAAGATCCAAAAACATAATTTCACTCTCACACTGGGGGAAAAAAAAAAAAAGCTGTGATATGAATTTTGTATTTTATTCTTGCTTCATTAGGTCCACTCATCAAATATAGAACATGGGCTTGATAATTAATTATATTTAAATTTATTTATATGGCCACGAATCATAACAGAAGTTATCTCAGGGCACTTTTCAATTAATATATAAATATGTTGAATAATATTTTACTCTCCTGGTTGAACTCGTAGTGTGGTGAAGCCCACTTACGATGGTGAAACAGTCCAGATTTGGACGTTTGTAGTGTTATTTTCCTCACGTCTCGCTTGTTTAATATGACCTGACTTTTATGAAATGTTTAGAAGAGGTCGCAGCTTGTTGCTATCCCTAGTGGTTTGGTTGTCTTTCGTAATTTGTGAGTGTCTGACGAGGGTTAAAAAACGTTTGTGACCCATTTAATTTCTTATTGAATTGTACTTTTCGTTTCAGTTTTCAGAATTTGTAGAAATTAAATTGTAGCTGTGATGGTCGTACGCTGTTTTACTTTTCCAATGTTGGAAAGTTAGTAGTGTCATGGTATTTGTAGTTTTGAAGTTTGCACTAGTGAAATAAATAATTGGTTTTCTTTCTTTTTCTACATTACAATTGACGGGAATCTGAAAATCAAAGAGTAAATGATGCAACTTTGTTTGTTTTTGTGTTATTGTCATTATTTCTGTATCTTAGTGATGAAACTGATGGGAAACAAACCTTTCTGCCTCCTCTTTAGACTGATCCCAGTCCAACCTTTAACTATTTCTGAGTGAGTGTAGACCGGCCGAGTCCAGCAGCTTTAGCTTCCCCTCGAAGCTGCAGTTGAAACTTCTTTGTCCCGAGTACCTTGCGAGCGCAGAGACGGTGTGTAGCCACAGAGCCGCTGTTTTCTCTGTGTGTGTGTGTGTCTGTGTGCGTGTATGTGTGTGTGGATATATTTTCCGTCCCTGGCTGTCCCCGGAGCGGCTGACAGCACCTGCAGGACACAATGCCAGTGTTGATCTAGGGCCTGAACTTCTGACCTGCTCTGTGTATTTTTACTGGGGGAAAGTGAGGGATGGCCAACAGAAATATTGTGCAGTATAAACAAGCACAACGGTGAAGCAGCACCAGAGAGGAAGGGACAAAGAAAACACACTTTATTTAATCCAGTGACTTTCTATTTTCTTCTTTTGGACAGACAACGGCTTCGTCTCTACCCCGTTCCATTCCAGGCATATTTGGGTTGTCTTTTTTACTTCAAAGGAAAACTGTTTTTCATTTTTTGTGTGTGTGTGTGTGTGTGTGTGTGTGTGTGTGTGTGTGTGTGTGTGTGTGAGAGAGAGAGAGTGTGTGTGCCGTAGTACATTCCTAAGAAGAGACGAAGCATAAAATACACAAAGCATATTAATTATTTTGCTCGTGTGTCCAAAATGTGGAGCAAAGGTATAAAAAAAAACATCACGTCTCGTCTGTGAGATTGTTGCACAGACTTTCCAAAAATAAATCCAAACAATTTGACTCCGCTGCTATCGGCTCATGAAACCTTATCCTTCCACTAACTAAAAGTAAGTGAAGTAAAGGGAGGCACAAAATCAAATATGACACGACTTAATCCAAGTTTTGGCTCTCTATCTGTAATCTATCTGTCTGTCAGAGCATATAACGCGGATAATTTTAAGGTGGACTACTTTCTCTTGGACTTCACCATCAGTTTTTTTTTTATGATTGATGAAAAGCCCTCTTTAGATAAGCAAATGCTTGACAAACTGATTTGGAAAATGAGCCGCCTTGACCCCTGTAAACACTTCACCAACATCATAAATCTCAAGCAGTGTCAAACAAAACCGCTCCTTGACTGAGCTGCTCAGTAAATGCACCGCTCTGACTTGCTGTTTAATTCCCCCCCCCCCTCTCAACCTCAACAAAAGGCCAGCTTTCTTGCGGCCCCCGTGTTTGTGTAGTGTAAGGTTTCCAGCCTAGGGGATCCTCCATTTATAAAGAAACGACTCACCGAGTGATGTAATGTTATTTTTTGAAGGGTGAAAATGGGGTGTTTTACGGAGGGCGGCCGAGTGGTGTTTGACAGGATGAAATGAGCCAGAGGTTTGATTATAGAAGGTGCATGGGAGCCCACACTACATTGACTTGTCAGTCCATTCAGGTGCTTGGCATCTGCCTATTTGTATTACAGAGGCTGAACGCAGCTCAGCCGCCTCGTCACTGTGTAAACACTCCCAAAGCAGCCTTCATGGTGATCGGGTATTATTTCAGAAGTAGTGCGGCCTGGTGTCGTGCTGAAACAATCAGTCCTTTAAGTTGATTTGTCTATTTACGGAAAATGAATCTGCTAAATATTTTGCTAAGTAATTAACCGTTTAAGTCACGATTAAATGAACACGCCAAACATTATTTGGTTCTGGTTCTGTATTTTGCTGATTATCGTTGCTTTATATCATTTTAACTATAGTCTTTGGGGTTTGGACTGTTAGCCGGACAAAACCCGAGTTGCAACTAAAAATGCCTCTTACCAACAATTATCTGCCAATTATTTTCTTGATTAATCGATTCATGGTTAAGTCTATAAAACCTTAAAAGTAAGACCAACACATTATCCGAGATTCCAAGGTAACTTTGTCTTGTCTGTTCGACCAACAGTTTGGTTTTGTGGTGGTTTCGCTTTTAAAATGATGTAAACGATTAGTACATTTTCAAAATAAGGGCTGATTTATCAATGAAATGACCAATCGTTGCAGCTCTAGATAAGACAAGACGTTTGAAGACCCTGGAAGTTCGTCAATTAAAAAAATGTACCAACAACAACTTCATTAAAATGAAAATATGCATAAAAAGGACAGCAACTAACTTTTATTTCCTTTACATATCAATCTGTCTATTATTCTGTGATGTGATGACAATTCATTTAGAACACAACACCTATCTTCAGGAGTATCTGACCTGGGAGTGTTAACCAGCAGATAGCAAAAGTGAACGTTAGCTTGTCTGCATGTAGATGTCTGCTCTGATGGCGAGCGTTGTGTCGCGGGGGCCGTCTCCTCCATGCTGATACAGCAGCATTCATGGGGGGGAAGAGAGAAATACCGAGCTCGCCGCCACAGCTTTCCCCAATCTCTCTGCTTAATCATCCACTGAGAGAGAGAGGGGAAGAGCTGAAGTCCAATTCTGCTCCTTGGATGTAGACAACAGAGAAAAATGTGTATTGATCAGCTGGCGTCAGGCATGTGCGGACTTCTGCCCGTATTTGATGCAGAATCCTAATCACAGGATCATCAGTGAGTGACAGCGTTGTAAATGGTGCGTTAATACCATTACAGTATAGAACAATGTGCTTACATTATACATTATGCTAATTGTCAGTCGCCTAATTGATACGTGTTAATCATATTAAGGAGCTTAATTATAGGAATCGTACTGCGCCGCCATTTGTTAATTAACACTGACATCACACGTCTTACGAGGAGAGTGATGTGGGTTCTTACCAGGAGAAGTTTCTCCACCGTGATAGCCTCCTCTCGCACTATATTGTTTTTATGTCTTTAACTGATATATTTCCTGAGCTGATTAATGGTTTTTTTTTTTGTTTTCCCCTCCTGGCTGAAGGCCACTGGAATTCAGTTTGTTAGAAAAAAATAGGTTTCGCTCCGAGCAGCCCTTGCCAGTTGTGGAAATTACAGTATGAGAGCGAGATTCAAGTAGAAGCGCAAAATAGCTCAGTCTTTAACCCGAGTGTCGACTCCTGTCCTCGACGCGCTGCTTAAACGCCACCGTTCTGCCGTTCTGCTTGTTCCAGGCTCTCTTTACAATCTCAGTCCCTGCAGGTTTGGTCCGCCTATTTCTTTTTTTCCTTCTTAAATACAGGCCCTTTTTAATACGTTACGAATTTAATCAAGTCTGCAAATTCGTTCCGCGCGTTAAATTGAACATGCAATGGCACATTTGGTTGTGGTTGCCATACCAACTCCTCCCGAACCCCACCACCCCCGCCTCCCCCCAGGAGTTCATTTTTCCGTAATGTAGTGTTCGGAATCTCATTTCCTCCACTTTTCTCCCCCTCCGCCGCTGCTTGCAGACGCCAGCTCCAGGCGTCCACTGTACGTTCGCCGTGAAAAAGCTGCCACGGCTTTCAGACGCTGAGAGGGGGAGGGAGAGAGGGAGAGAGAGAGAGAGAGAGAGAGAGAGAGAGAGAGAGAGAGAGGCCTCTCTCCACGTAGTGGAAATGACACAAATTAATATACACTACTTAAACCAGACCAAGATTAATGGTTCCCTTTCGCTGCAGCTTAGTCCCACTGTCAGTTGCCGGGTGCTCGTTGGACAAAATCAACACTAATCAACATTTATTCCACTTTTGCCCTGGGCTCTCAGGAGTCTGGCAGGACTACGTGCCCCCCCCCCCCCCCCTCCCTTTTCCCTCCCAGCAATCCACCCCTCCCTTTCGTCCGTCTCGCTACGCTTTTCACCTCTCATCCAGCTCCTCCATACATCACCCTCCTCACACCGCTCGGCTCCTCAGAGGAGAGTGCGCCCCCTCCTATCAGGCCACATTAGAGTCATGATAGATTTTCTCTTTTCATTTGCATCTGATATTTAACACGGCAAAGCAGTTGCTCTGTCACTTTACAGTGGAAGTGTGTGTGTGTGTGTGAGAGAGAGAGTATGAGTGTGTGCACGCAGGGTTGTGTGTTTTTTTTAAACATTTCAGCCAGTAATCGTATCCACGCTGCTTTATGAGGAACAGGATATGCATTCACTCCTCACTTCCTTGTGTGTATGTGTGTGTGTCAGGTAGAGTATTTATGCAACGCTTTGTTTTCTGGAAAGTGGCGTTTTAAAATATGGGGTAACTGCAACTCCAAGGTTGCATAGTAAGACAAAGTGTTCACATGAGCGTTTTTTGAGATATGTTTTATAATAAAAGAATACAATGTTCGATCCCCGGTCCAAATCAGTGTGTCCTAAATACTTTGTGAGTGGCAGCAGAGGCATCCACAGAATTGCTGACTCGTCTCTGTGCAGCAGCTGGGTCATCCTCAAATTGAGTGTCCCGCCAAGGCTCATGATTAGCCGAGCTAACGCAGGACCCTATTCAACCCGGTTGGTCATTCTGTCGGCTGAGCTAAAAACAAGCAGAGGGACGAATATAAAGAGATGTGGCTAAAATGTAAATATTCAGCTTAACACTATCCTTGTAGAGAATAACGATTGTTGTTTATGTTTAGCAAATATTAATTGACACTTTTGTAGTAACATACTAAACATTTATTAAAATAAGATTGCACATTTTCACGTTTCATTATGATAAGCGCAGAAGCTTATTTTTATCCTGATTCCTGGATAAATACCACTGATATTAATTCATATGATACTGTCACTTATATTTAAAATTTCAGGGAGAAATCACCAAATCAATCTGTAATAATTTGTTAAAAAATCCACAGTGTGTGAACGCAGCAGGTGGTGCATGTACTCGAAATTGTGGCTGAACGTGAGGCTGTCTGCTGATTTTGTAAAATGCAAACTCCTTACAGTAACGCCAGCTTGTGACTGAAGTGATGCACAGCGACTCAAGTCAGTTCTATACTATTCAAATGAAGTTTGAATTTGTTGAGAAAAAGCAGGATTTGATATTCATCCCTGATAGCAGGAAAAGGTGAATCCTAGTTTTACCTTAAGACTTTCATTCATCCAGCTATTGTCTTATTCTGCTAGACGTGCTGGATCTATCCCAGCATGCATTGGGCTGAAGCCAAGTAAACAACCTGATGTGGCGACCGGTCCATCACAGCAGTTCACATTTTATTAACGTCCAGTAATCTGAGGAGGGTTCCCTCCCGCAGCAGTCTCAGATTTAGAGATTGCATGTTGCCTCGTTCCCCTCTGAGGATGAAATTGTGCAAACAGCTGATGCCTCTTCTCCTACTTTGCCAAGATATTCGGCGCAGTGTTGTCCATCTTGTGGCACCGCACGGCCAGAGGCACTCTCATGGCACCAACTGGCCTCATTGAAGTGACACCGAGTGCTTTGTCAGCTCTGTGTCTCAGGTGCCAAACCTGCGCTTCCCAAAATAAACTGTCATGCAACGTGGCAGGATAGAAAAATGTCGGAGCACGTCGGGGGGGGCTCTGTGCCCCCCCACTCATCCTGAAAGGAAACAAATGTTCCGTAGCAGAAAGGCATTGTGGTTTTGGACGCCTTCCCAGTGCCGACGCCAGCGACATGGCGGGGAACTCAAAGCATGGAGCGTGATCGTCTGCGGTGTCAGCGGGGGTCACAGCGGGCGGGATCACATGCGCAAAGCCAGGAGTTTGTCCTGCACTCACGGAGCCTTTTATTTGTCTTTTAAGTGATTTTACTTCACCCTGGACCTGTTAGCTTTGGACATGTCTTTGCTATTTGCAGACATCCTCCTCCAGAAATAGCTTGTGCTTACTGTAGTTAGCTCCTCTTCCTGTTTTATAAATGGTCTGTCACTTTCCCTCTGCGGTGCAACATTACACCAGGAGAGTTAACGCTGGATGTGCACTTGGCTGAAGTCACTTTCAGAGGCTGATGTCAGGAGGTTGGAGATCTCTGCATGTGGAAAGTCACGTGTAGAGACGCCTCGGCGACCTCCGAACTGTAACCACGGGCCGCATCTGCCCCGCTGGATTTGGCCCCCGAGCGTGTGATTCCTGTTAGATCTCATCGTGGCCTGTGTGCTCTGTGGCTGCTGTGACATTTTTATGACTAGTGGACTGAAGCAAAGGTGGGAGTCACAAAGGCTTGAAATGGAAGTTCAGTCCTCACCTCCATAATGAGGAACCAGTAGCTAATCATGCAGACAGGGAAGGATCCTGTAGCCGTACAGCGAGAGAAGGATAATGATGTTTCACTAAACATGGACTGCAGAGCTGTGCAGGTCGTGATATGAACGGTGTTTGAGGCGGGATCGTCTAGGAGGTGGTTGAAATGGGCTCATTACTTGTTTTTCTAGGGGATCACTGCTCCATGTAAGCAGGAAAAGAAGCAGTACTGTTAAAACTGTGGACCTGCTGAGTGATACAAAATCATGCTAAAATGATACGAGGACTGACATTAGATATAATGTAACTAGTGTTGTTTTAGAATACACTAAACCAAAGAGAAAAGCAAACAGACCGTATGTTTTGAGAGATACGTATCGTCTCCCTTATCAATGTCGCATATTTAAATGTGTGATCAAATTTGGAAATTGAAGACAAAACAAAACCACAACAAAACAACTTGGTTAGTTTGAGTAAAAATCATGGTTTGGCTTGAAATAAGTGTTTTTTTTAAGTTGCGGACTTAAATAAGAATTAGTCAACCGTGACGATTACTTTCACATGGGACACGAACAGTGATATCATGGGTTCAAGTCGTGGGTTTGCTTGACCCACCCATCCACCCAGACCTCTCTACTCAGACCTCCGCTGACGTTAATGAGAAACTTGTATGTGATACGTCAGAAACAAAGGTAATCTGGGAGAAAATAAATTGACCCTCTGAGAAATACAGTTTTGTTGCTCGGGAACATAATTTAATGGTATAGAGTAAAGTTTCTCTCTCTAACAAAGTAATGCAATTTAGGCTATTGATATGGTGTGGCTACAAGGTTAGCAGTGGGGATTAATTCCTAAACACTCTTAAATCAGAATAAGTAGTGTTTTTTCTGTTCTTCCAATAATGCTGTAGGCGTAACTCGAAAACTGTTAATATTATCAAAAACTATTTTGTCTTCCGACAGCATTGATCCTGCCCTTGATTGTGTGGGGGACATTGGGCACAGGAAGGTTGTAGTGACGGGATATTTCATGTTTTAAGGGCGTCATTGTTTCAATGGTGCGCTCCAGATCGAGCCCTTAAATAGCAGTAGTGCTGGGAAGATTTGGCAATAAATTGATTGACAAAAGAATGAATCAGGAACAAATACTGGTTCCAGCTTTTCAACTTTCTCTATTTTATATTATTATATTATATTATTTATAATTGTAAATCAAAACAAGACGAGCAATTCAAATGTGATGGGCACCTTTGACTATTTTCTGTCATTTCAAACACTAAACGATTATGAGTCAATCAGAAAATAATAATTGGGAGATTAATTGATAGTCAAAGTAGTCATTAGTTGCCGTTCTAAAAGCCAGCTGGCCGCCCTGTCATCCCCATCCCTGCTGATAAATGCACATTGCTCCTGCCTTGGCTGTAAAGGGATCGTGTTGATAAGTTAATATTCCGACAACAGAGATGAGATAAAGAGGTTTTAGGAGTTTGGAGGATAGCGTAACCTTGATAAAACGCTCATCTCAGTGACATTGATTCTCACCATCCATCTTCGTCTGATATGAAGTATGCAAATGGTGGCATCGGCTGGGAGTGGAGTACAGTGCTGTTAAATGGGCCATTTCAAATGTTCTTTGTACTATGCTGACTTCCAAAAAAATTTCACTGTCAGCCGGCTCGGCTCGTGCTGAAGTCTTTCCAGAGACACTTTTCCACCTTTATCTTATATCTTCCATTTATTCCCCCCCCCCCCCCCCCCATTTTTTTTAAACTTCCCCTCCCCATCTTTTCCCTTCCATCTCCTTGCCTGCTTTACAAATTAGGTATACCGACAGTGTCAGAATGGCTACTCATGAAATATTAACAGCTTGTGGAGAATTTTACATCGCTACATTTCTCTTCATTTTGAACTATGTCAGCACGCTACTGTGGGACGTTTATTTGTGCGGGTTCAGGCAGGCTATTACCCTACCAGCTTTTTTTCCTGCATGTTTCACACGCTATCCATCAACCCTCCTTCCACATGGATGTAGTCTATCTCACCTCAAATGGAAGCGAGACAATAATACAGAGCGTTTATGTCTACCTACCACATCCTGGGGTACATGAGCTCGGGATACAATATCCTGAACGTAACAAGGTGTTTATTGCCTTATGAAAGCGATAATTATCCCTTTATGAGTGAGATAAAAAACATATGGGTAGTTGTTAAAATGCCTACATGGAAGGGAAAACCTGAACTGACTGATAAACAATGAGTCCAATTAGAAGTTATTTAGGATCAGTATTTCTTAACATAAATCTACGTCTGAGAGGCTTCATTTTGTCTTTAAGCTGGTTTATTTTGCTTCCTTTAACCTCTGGTCTCCAAACGCATTCAGCTGAGTGGGCGGGGATTCTCTCTCTCTCTCTCTCTCTCTCTCTCTCTCTCTCTCTCTCTCTCTCTCTCTCTCTCTCTCTCTCTCTCTCTCTCTCTCTCTCTCTGCCTTTTTGTTGGATGGCCCCTTTAAAAGATGGAGCTGTCAATCATCGGCTGGCTTCCCGAGTCCTGAGAGGCAGCATCGGTTCTCAGTGAGGGACCCGAACAATGACTTTTGTTGTGACACATGTGCATTTCTGTTGAGCACATTCTGTGGACAGTGTGTTGCCCCGTAATTAAATTCATCCCTTCGTCCTGAATGAAGCTGAAAGGGAGGAGCACAGATGGTTGTCCAAATAACGGAAATGATTGAATACAGCGAAGCAGAGAGAGGTCGTTTAGATCATGTGGTTTGGGTTGAATGCTTTTTTTTTTTTTTTTTTTTTTAAAGGATCATTTCAGTTTATTACAACTTTGGTCTTGTTTTCATGGGTTTGCTCTTCATCTTTGCCTGTTATAGTTATTTTATACTTGATTCCTTAAGTAACTGCTGAGATCTGGGAGCAGGTCAGCATTGTGACTGAGGGGCTTTTGAAATTGCAAGGGGCAATTCTTTTCATAAAATAGAATTAATTGATTCAACCGTGCAATAGCCTGAGAAAAGCACATTTACAACAACATGAGGCTACTCAAAATCAAAGAGATACAGGGTCTTTGCTGATGGGACAAGAAATACTAGTTCGACAATCATACTGGTTTTGAGAGGGGAACACCCATCTTTGACAATGACTCACCAGTTGGCTTGGCTAGGCTGTAAAGGGCCACTAGCCAACATAGGTGAAGAAGCAGTGGTCAGCTGCAGAGGTAAGAAGCTATATTTACAATAAGAAATGGTAAAAAGCTAAATATCTGACAGTCGACAAAATGATAATGTCTCCCAGTATATATTGTGATATCACCAAACCCTATTCTAAATAGGCAACAAAATATTTCTTCTGTGACTGCTTTGTTGCTGTAAAAAAAAAAAAAAAAAAGATCTGAGGGAAATGAGTTGATGAGGTGTATCCTCCTCTCTTATCATATGTAGCTGGGACTTGCTCTCCTCTTGACTAATGATGATGTGTGGCACAGGTAGCTGTCAGCGAGGCATGATTAATTAAAAGGGAAACTAGGCCAATTAGTCACATTTTTTTAACCGTGGTCAGTGAGCAAGGCGGGCTGCACCGCCGATTCCTCCACTGTACCTCGACATCCACAACGCGTTTGAGTCTCATCAGCTTTGGGAGTTTCATCTGCGTCCCTCTGCTCAGAATGCCTCAAACGTGGACCTGATAACAATTAGGCACCATCCGCTTTGGAATGGAGCCTCAGAAATTCAAGCGTGCCGAGCTTGAGGTCGACGTAATGAATGGAAAAGGCTGATAAGTTGGAAGTGTCATAGCTGCGTTCGCTTTACTGTGTTCGTGTTTTGGCGGTCCAACCTTGCAACAGTGTTTAGCATTGTTTAGGAGCCAGCTAGTCGCGGCGTTGCTGTCACTGCACGCTGCCTGAGGCTTCTCAGCTGCCAGCCGCAGGTCTCGGTGCAGGCCCGGTGAAGAGAGCAGAAGTCTTGTTTGTGTTGGACGGCAGCGACGCTCCCGGCGTGCAGCCTGGCCCTTGTCAGCAGCCCTGTCATATCTGTCTCGGGTCCTGTCCCGACAGCCAACCCTGAACTCCCGCGTCACAAAGGCGGGCTCGTCCCGGGAGAGACAGGTGTCAGCAACCCCGCCCCCCTTCCCCGCACTCCTTCGGGCAGATGCCCGCTGCGACGGAGCCTCGTACTTGAGGCTGAGCAACTCGGAAAAGAGGGTCATCTCCGCCACCCATTCACAGTCGCCATATCGCCAGAGACCCCGAGACTCGGAGCAGCGCTCACGTGTCAGATACGGAGCATCCGCCAGAGGAGACTGTCCCAGTCCAACAGCATTACAGACCGGGGCTGCCTCCTGACTGACTGACTGACACGCTGACTGACAGCTTTATTGTGTCCTTTGAGGAACGGGGGATGAAAGGCTCTCGTGAAAAAGAGGCCTTACAAACACAGACCATACTCAGCCGTGCTCGGGAGGAATTACTGGTCCCTTTGTATGCATTGTTCTTCCTTTGTGTGGAGTCCACGTCTTTTAGCTGACAACACTCTTTTTTCTAATTGTACAAAAGCAGCCATGGAGGAATCTGACATGTTGCAGTCTGACGACAAGGGAAGCAGGAATTTCATGAGGAACTCTTATTAGCTTAACTTATTCAAGATAAAAGAAGTTTAATGATAGTAGAGTTCATTTTTTTCCCCATATGAGGTAGGACACTAGCTCTAAGCCAAGCTTTCTGAGTAAAACAGAAAAAGCACCAAATATGCCCATATCTTAATGTGTAGAACTATTTATTGAGCAATTGCACTGCTAACAAAGCACGGCTAATGTCAGTTATAAATAAAGGGCCTCTCCTAAAGCAGGTTCATTAAAAGCTTTAGGTACTTTTTGCTGAACAGCCAGTGTGGCCACAATGATCAACTACAGGATCAATTTCAAAAACACAGATATTCAATCTCAAGCATTTAAAGAATGATGCTTCGTCTCTTGTTGCTGGCAATGTGCATTGAGCCAATGTAACACCATATTTCAACAAAAATATAGACAAAAAAATGTCACTGTACAACTGGCTTATATATGGAAAAAAGATGCTAAAGTTCTGTCATTTCAGAAGCAATTTTGTAGATTTTCCGTTGCCGCTCTACCTGCCAGTCCACGACATATTTTTATTCAAAGAAACAACACGAAATAGTGAAAGCCAAATGACTAATGCACCCTTTCCTCTCTCTCTCACTCTCTCTCTGTCTCCATACTCTTTGGCTAGCATCTCTTATTCTCTCTCCGTGTTATTTTTGTAGTCATCCAAATTGATCCACGGTGAAGCCAGACAAAGATTGCTGTATATTTAATGTCTTTCAGCAGCCACATTAAGAGTGCAGTCTGAATGGGAGGGGGGGGAGGAGGGGGGGGGGCTGTATGTGTGCTGTGACATTAATATTTAATTGCAGCCGTGTATCTGAATGCTGCAGGAGCGCCAAGTGATGGATATTTTTAATGATATGAAGAGTGAAGCCCAGAAAGATCAATGCCGCGCACACACACACACACACACACACACACACACACACACACACACACACACACACACACACACACACACACACACACACACACACACACACACACACACACACACACACACAGGGTCTGTCAAAGTGAATATATGGGCCTAGCGAGGATGATTGTGCTCCCACACTAATATTGTTTTGGTCCATAAGCCGTCTGGTCTGATCTTACGAGGCTGAAGGTCTCCGGCCCAAATGACTCTGTCCCCTTTGCTGCTGCTGTCAGAACTGACAGTCCTCATGTTTATTTCATTTTGCGTCTGGGCTGTCTCGTTTCCCTATCCTCCAATGTCATTAACGCTCGGAGCCAGGACCCTGCAGTGGCGCGCCTAATGAATTCCTCTGCGGCTCCTCGCTCCCCACCTAGTTACCCCAGCTCAAGGTGTCAAATTAAAACAGCCTGGGAAAAGACGGCGAGGAGCCGGCTCTTGTTTGTGTGAGCCTTTCATTGCATGTATGTCCCTCTGTTGCATTATTCAGTCTGTTTTGGGGGCAGCCATTTGTTTTTAAGTGGTTTGGATTGAGAGAGTTGTTGTTGTCGCGTTCGCCCCGGACCGTCGAGAAAACAAACGAGCAAAAATAAACTTTTTAATCTTCCAATTAGAAAAATGAGTCGACAACAAACAGCAGACAGAAGATGTGGAAATGAGTTTGATCCAGAGCCGTCTCTGATGTCAGCACGCTGCTTTAACCTCCCTTTTTTGGGTTTGTGATGGCTGCGCGGTTATCACGCATCGCTCGGTGAGGGATTGTCGCTTTCAAAATTTGGGATCTCTGCGATAATTTGGGGAATGGAAATCGACAGCGGCGCCGACGCCTGGGTGACTGCTAATTGTGCGTATTTAGTTGTCATTGTGATAAGCGTAACGAGGCCAGACGTGTTATTGAGCTGTGAGGCTGCAGCCGGGGGAAGCAGGTCTCTCGCATTCTCCTCCACATTGATGGAGCCTTCGTGGCGGGCAGCTAAGCTCCATTTATGAAACGTGCATCTGAACCGGAGCATTTTTACATTAACGTATGAACAGCGAGCCTGCTACTTTATGATTACACAGGGCGAGGTTAAGTGAGGCCAGTGCTGTGTTATGCATTATGTCCATATGCTAGTGGAGACCCTTCAGAAGTGACCTCAGTGCTGCTGGAGCAGGCCTCTCTGTGTGGCTCCCTCTCTCTCTCTCTCTCTGCCTCGTTCTCTGACAGCACCAGAAGATGGAAAATGGTGTCAATCAATTCATCAGAGCAACACGGGTGGCTGTGCAGCGAGGAGAGCGTGGGGTTGGGGGGGGAGGTGACGGCACACCATTACGACTCCCTGCCGCAACTGTTTCCCCTCATCCGCTGTAGCTGACGCTGCAGTGCCTTAATGGACTTACTTGACTGTACGAGGCGTCGGTCCTCAGCTAACAGAAGAGTCCTGCGGAGCGTCCACGCCGATCTGTTGTTATGTGGGAGTGTCTAAAAGGGCCTCCACCTCCTCCTCCAGCACCTCTGTGTGCACCACGGTCCCTGCCGAGTTTGGGACAGCTCACCACAGCTTGTTAGACCAAAAGAATGCCGCTGCGTTAATTAAAGATGTGTAAATGTGCTCGAGTGGGCCGCATCCTCACATTAGGAGAGATTTGCGGAATCGTCTGCGTAATCTATTTTAATTAAGGATTAATTAAAAAATAATGGGGATTTTATTTTGCCTGGCAGACTGGATTTGGACACGATTCTGGCGTCTGCCTCGAGCTCATCAGCAGAATATTGAGCACCTTAGCCGGCTCCTTCAGGAGCACGGGGGGGCTCTCAAGGTCTCCTGAAAACAAAAGCTCTGCCCTCTCCCCTTTGGAGGAGAGAGGAAACACACATTTGCTGTTGGAGGGAGTGGCCAACGCTTTGGCTTAATTAAATTTTTTCCAACCTCCCCTCCCTTCTCCTCATCTTCACCCTCACCCATCCTCTCCTCTCTCTTTTTCGGCTGGCAGAGCAGCAGAGTGGCTCTGAGACACGGAACACTAGTTGTGCTGGCAATTATGTTAATGGGATGCTATTAGGCCATGATTCCGTATGAGCGATCGGGGAGAAGAAGAGCCCCGGCGGCAGAAAATGATAACGGAGCGTGCGCCTCGTTGATACCGCTCCAGCAGGATCATTTGCATAATGAACCCTCCCCACTAACGAGGGGTGTGGCCTCGACACTGAGCTACTTAGAAAGGCTCAGGAGTCGCAGCGTGAGTGCGAGCCGACGCTGAGAGCACAATGTGACAAAAAAGATTCATGGACTTCGCAAGTCGTTGCAGAAAAAAAAAAGAGAGCCACTTTGGCACGAGTGTGACTGTGGCATGCAAATTCCTCGGCTGGTTGTCTCTGCAAACTCGAGTTTACAGGCTCTGCTCAGTGTTTTCCTTTTCTGCGTGGAGACATGACAATGCAATTCCTATGGAACACGCTGCTCTTATCTTGAAAAGTGAATGAGGACATCTGCACGTTGCTGGCTAAGTGGTCTAATTTAGTCAAACCAAAGTTGTTTTTCTTGTTTCTGTGTAGTGTGTGGCACATGTAGAGCACGGTCATGTCTGGCACATACATTCTGAAATGCGTGTGGCTTCTATAATTAGTCACAAATCAAATATTCATCATGCTGCCGTTTGCAATTTTGCAAAAGTCAACCCACTTTGCATTGCATGTACAGCACACATCACACACACACACACACACACACACACACACACACACACACACACACACACACACACACACACACACACACACACACACACACACACACACACACAATCATACTGACAGAGTGTGGCGTTTTTGGCTGTATGACTCACTAAGCGATAAGGAGGGAACTACCTTGGGGCCCCAATGCCCCATGGATTCCCTCAGCAGCTAAAATAAAACAAGCTGAGCAGGGATTGCTCCGCTTCATTCACACTGCTCCATTTGCTAAAACATGCTGCATCTATGGTCGCATTAACTCCCACTGATGCTATTGATCCCGATCCTAACACTTTACCATTAATTTGGTCGCAGCCTCCTCTGTCTTGATGTCTTGATGTATTATTTGTGTGTCCACGCGGCCGTGCGTGTTTTCCTCGCGGTGCGGCCTGTCGTCTTTAGACGCGGCCGCAGGATTTGATCAGAATGATCTGGAAGGCCCACGGGAGGACATTAAACACCCAGAATGCCCCTCAGGCTGCTCTCCCCCTCCTCTCTCTCTCTGTCTCTCTTTCTTTCCCCAACCTTTCATTCCCCCTTAATGAGAACTCCTCCTAATTATTTCAGTGGCTGGAGCGTGGGGACACAGCCGGAGTTAGATCCCCCTGCGCTCGGACGTGACTGCGATGCTGATGAAGGCGGGGGATCAATAATTTAGGCTCTAGCCTTAATGGTGGAGTGAGGAGGAAAGCGATACATCTGAGTCAGAGATTGCATTTATAAAAAAATAAAAAAAATAAAAGCCACAGCTCCGAGCTGCAGCCGGAGTTAACTAGAAACCCTCCAAATGTGTTTGCTGTAAACAGCTGACACATTTATGTTTTACTGGAATCCTTATCGCTCTCTTCCTCTAAAGCTAAGTCTGCGTCTAAGTGCTTGTTTACCTAGCTTTGTATATTCAATTATTGCAGTCTGCAGAGTCACTCTGGAAACGTCTCGCTCGCCAGATGATTTGCATTTGAAGTACATGGGGATATAATTGATTTAGAGGCATGAATATTGATGGTATCTTATCAGCTCGGTGCCCATTCCTCAAACCGCTCGGTGGAGGAATAATGGTCCTCTGAGCATTTTTCTGGTCATCTTGCCTTAGCGGATGCACACATAATCTTTAAGTGTACACAGCCTCGGCTCCATGAAACCCTTCCATCTCCCTCTGGGGAGGCATCCATGCATCTTTTAAGGACTCCTCACATCAAGAAGGCCTGAGCAGAGTACCCTGCAGTCTCTCGCTCAATTATTAAAGCCGGGATTTTGACGCTGTTTTTTTTATTTTTATAACTTAGCCTTGGAAGAGAGGAAGAGGGAAAGGGGGCCACATGCAAGAGGACAGTAGCCAAGCCAAGCGTCACATCTTCCCTCTGAAAGGAAGAAAGAGATGGGGACAATTTTCTAAGGCAATTTAGGAGAAGATTTTAGTTTCTTTCAAAAGGAGAGTTGGAGGAGAGTTTGAAACATTCATATGGATTTCATATTGGAGACGTTTCCTCTTCAAACAGAATGATTCACTGCGGGTTGCATTACAGTTTTTCCAGCGCTGCATACGCTGTCACTGAGTGATAGAAAAGAAAGAAAAAAAGGGCTGCATCCAATTATAAGAGGGGGACACTTTTGTTCGCCATGTTTCCTCTGATTGATGTGCGAGGGCTGCGGTCGGTGCTCTAACCAAGTCCAAATGTGCTCGGATTGAAACGTCACTTATTGACTCGGCCCGACAAACAATAACATCGACAGCAGACGTTAGTGTGTCTGTTGCCAAGTGGGGGAAATGAGTGATGAACGAACACAACACCAGACAGGATCTCACGTTATACTCCTCATCGCTTGTAATGTAAGAGGATTTAGTTATTGCGTACAGACTACAGGATCTCACACTTGGCCTCGATTTCATGTCATTGTTTATTATTTCTTTTTAAGTGCCAAGGAAGTCATGCGAACGCCACAAACTGGTGGTAATGGCGCTCCGTGTAAACTCCATCCATTGTCCCTGTGAATTGCAGCTGTCTTTAAGTCAGATTAAATATTGATACCCATGTAAACACTCGTGCCATATTGAGTACTTCATTCATAGTCACAGTCTCCCTCCGCGGTGTGCAATGAGCTGCCGCTCGCTTGAGAAATAGGCCCATTGTTTCCGCGCTCGCCGTTGATTTATGGTGACAAAGTAAAGTGTTCTGACACCGAGCTGAAATTAAGGCCCCCACCGATTTCCAACCAAGGTGTCGTGAATTTGAATAAATCCCTCTGCGAGCGCAGGGCTAACACGCGTGTCCTCAGGTTTTGCGATTCACATGAAGCTGCTGTGAACAGCGACGGCTGTCGCGGTAATTTAATATTGTCTTCCACGGGCATAAATATTCTCTGGTTGGGAAAAGGCAGAGGATTAGTACAGCCTAATTGATAATTGACAAGATTTATTCGGCATCCGCAATCAATCTGCACGACACTTGCTGAAGTGGTTTGTTACATGAAAGCCAGTCGTATCTCTGATTATTTTGATTTGCACAAGTGTGGGCCAAAGTGTGCTCCACATGCCTGTGAGGGGTGATAAGGGAGGATGTGTGCAGTCATTGAAGCTCAGATAACTTACAGTCAACTCGAATGTAAATATGCGTTCTGGTGGTATGCTGTAATACAAATAACCTAAATTCTCAAATAGTGAATTATTGAGAATTATCATCAAGCAGAGAGAACTAGGCTGTTTCTGTATGGCATGATTATGTTGAGCGTTGAATGTACATTATCCTGAATAAACTGTCTGTGTTTATATATATATATATATATATATATATATATACACACTCACAAATACAAACACAGACAGTTTATTATAGGATAGTGTTCATTCCACACACAACATAATCATAACATACGGGTCACCACTCAGTTGCCCTGAGTTTGGCCTTTTCAGTTTTTTTAATCACTTCATTTTTCCAGTTGCTTCTACTCTGCTGTTGGATAAAAGCGTCTGCTAAATGACTGTAATGTAATGTAATGTAGTGTAAATCAGTCAGTGTAAATATATCGTCAGTGAAACCTGACTCAGATGTTTCAAATTAAAAGCCTTTCAGTGGCTCAGGGACATAAGGGGCAGATTTATGTTGCTGCTCAAAACAGTTGAACGCACCAACCCCAAGATAAACCTGCAGCCATAACCAGAGCCTGCATGACTTGTTGCGAATTGTGCGAATTTTGAAAAAGGATTAAAATGCAGGCGCTTCAGTGGCATGTAGCGACAAGAGACACGCACACACGATATAACAATGAAACACATAGAAAAGTAATACTTAATGCAACTGAAATTGCATAAAATATAGGCAAAGTGCACAATCCAACAGAATCCGTCGCTTATTAATAAGCCAAATAACTTTTTAATGTCATACACGCAAACAAAGCATTTAGCAGCAAACAATGCATTACATTATATTACATTACAGTCATTTAGCAGACGGTAATTGAGACAATGCATTCAATTAACTACATAATTACAAGATAGGCCCACATAGCTAAATTATCTGTTTTTCGCTCATCATTGACTTTACTTCTTAATTCTTTACGAGCAAAGTGTTTGGCCCTGACTGTACGCTGCCGCACAGTTCTCAGAGAACATATTCCCGACCTTTCCTGGCATGCATCTAAAACAGGACTTGCTGAGTAACATTGATAGTAGTTAGTGATCAGAAGACGGCAATGTTTAAGCCATTGTAAATAATTCTTAATGCTGTTCAGCTACTCTCAATCTAACACTTCCTGTTCAGATGCTTCAAATGAAAAGACTTTCAGCAGTTCGCATACTTTTACATTGGTGTAATAGTTATCGGGGGAAATGGCAAAGTTGAAGCAATTAGAAATTAAGAGCTATTGTGTTCAAAAGAGAAAATCCAGTTGTTTCTACTTTGCTGGTTTATTTTAATTTTTTTCACTAAAAGTTAAGCTAATGTCAAAGAAACAACACTTCACATTAAAAAACTTTAAGCAGCCCAATCGTTCCCCTTTCTTGGTATCGTTTCATGTGATAAAACATCTGCAGGAAGTAGACGCAAAGTAGAAACAGTTAGTCGATGAAGAGTGCAGACATTTCAATTCCACCCACCCTAAAAAAAAAAAAAAAAAAAAAAAGAATTATTTAGTTTTTTTTTTTTCCTGTATCAGCAACTGGCCTTTTATTTGTTCATGCAATAATTGGAGACTTGGTCATTATTTTGAATCCCCCCCCCCCTCTCCCTCATTTATTGGAGAATTTACTGTACTCAACCATCAGGCAAATTGAGAGACAATCTGGGGACACGATCATCCTGGATTGCTTCCGCAGATTAGCTTGAGGCACAGCGGAGCTCTGTACCACCTGCGTCTTTCATCCCACGCTGCAATAGTTGCCACATACTGAGATAATACTACTGCGAGGGGAGACATTTTCTTCCCTTCTCCCTCTGTTTTTCTCTCTGTCTTTTCTGTGAATAATAGATCTCCTGCCAGCAGAGTTTCTTTTTTTCTCTCTCTCTCTCTCTCTCTCTCTCTCTCTCTCTCATTCCTCAGTGTTTGCCTGATATCTCAGAGTCAACTCAATGGCTATGTGAAATAGTAACATTACAGACTCTTACTGGGAGACTCTATAAGTGTGTATGAGCATACAGTGTACCGCGAGTCGTGTCTGAAATGCCATGCTCTCAGGAGGTGGAAGCTATCCGCATATAAGAAATGAATGAGGTAATGTGCTGGGAGGTAATGGGTTTATGCAACATACTGGAACAGAGAAGCTCGTTAGGAGACTGGAGCCTTAACCCCAGTGCTGCTCGCCTTTACTCCCTTTGTCATAGCAGGACTGGTGGAGGCCGGGGAATTTATTGCTGGAGGGGGGTTGGGGTCCCATTCTGGGAGGTGGAATTCAATACTGGGAGTCTTTGCACTGAGGCACAGGTGAGTTACTTTATGCGTGGAACGGGCCGTCTCCAAGCAGCAAACCAGCCATGTTGGTTCCACTGGTAAGGAAGCGAATCAATAGGAAAGCACTCAGTATAAATACTACATAAGCGACCTATATGTCATGTTGAATGTGGAGAAAAGTCGAATACTGATACAAAACTAAATCCAAAATACAAGGGCTTATGAAGGCTTGCTATTGAACCTTTACACTTTTTTTGGTACTGACCAAAATGTGTCCAATTAAGATACAAGAGCTCTTCAGGGAGCCCTGGTCGTGTTTTACAATTCTATACCACTTTATTTGAGCAAAGTTCTTGTACAAATGCTGGTATTCAGAGGTTAAACATTTCAGAAACATAAACTGCTGTCGAAAAGTCAAAAAAGCCAATTTTCTGAAATAAAAGCAGTTTTAATGTTGAGTGAACCAGAGTATTGCACATATGATTTGTTGCACAACATTATTGTTCTGTTAAGACAGTATTGAACAGTTGAAGATATAGTAGACTACGGGGTTAAAGCTGCTGACAGGGGTGAAAAAAAAAAAAAAAAAAAGACAATATTCAATGTGTGTCTTAGTTTAAACGATCGCACAAAACCTCAATTTGTAAGCAATGTGTTCAATGACAATAAAAAACGCTGTTGCGTTTGTACAGTAAGTTCAGCTGGTTTTATTAGCGTCAATGTAGACCTGCTGTTAGAAGACTTAATAACCCTCTTCTGCTCTCCACAAGCTTTTTTTGGGATGGCACTTAACATGGCCAACCCTCCTTGCGACGGCACAAACGGAGTGGAGGTTTGCAGGGAGAGGATGTAGAGGGATACTTAAATGGTGCCATAGTGTCATTTCAGGCAAAGCACTTGTATCCGCTGATTCCTACTATCACTCTGTTGTATGTGCTATATATTTTAAGGTTTGTAAGAACAATTTTCTTGCTATATGGTTTCTAAAATGTCACCCATATAAGTACACATCAGCACTACTATTGCAAGATGTTAAAACCTATCAAGAATAACAGTCCTATGATTCATTGTAACTGTAAACCTCACATCCCGTTCACCCACAACAGAAATATGATTCAGTTTTGATGAGTATTTTGTTGTACAGCGAGTGTAGTGTTTTGTTGTTAGCGTCACACAAACACGGGCAGAAAATCCAAAGGACGGGCTGTGTGCCACCTCCTGTGTTATCATCACACATCACTGGACAGCACATCAGCTGACTGAAGGGTGCTGCAGTATCTGCTCACACTTCGCTCGATGACGGCATCAGCATTATAACTCAGTGAATAACATGCTTCGATCACGTTTGGTTTGTGTGATTGAGACGTGGTGGTGGGGCGGGGGGTTGTGTCTCTCTGCGGCAGTAGGATTTGTTTGGCAGGCAGGCAAGCGTCACCAGGTTTCTGGCCCGCGTGGAGGCTGAGTTTCCGGTCTATTTCCAGCGCTGCTGTGTTCATTCTAGGTGACTGGGGGGGACTGTGTGTCATTAAAGGCCCCGTCCTCTGCCTCTACCCAAGTGTGAAATGCTGCGCCTTGGAGATGCTGGTCCGCTTTTGTTTGTTCGACCAGTTTGACGTAATACGGAAATCCTAGGCAGAGGGTCAGAGCTGCTTTTAGAGGTCAGGGATATCTGCTCTTGTTGATTTCTTTTTGGTATTTTTCTTCTTTTACACAGCGAGAGTAAATCCCTATCATACATAAATCACATATGTTCACGTAGAAGGTCCAGTGTGTTGGATTAAGGGTGATCTACTAACCGATATGGAACAGTTTAGTTAGTGCATAATCACCTGAAACTAAAAACCCTTGTGTTTTTGTCAGCTTAGAATGAACCCTTCATATCTACATAGGAAGTGGGTCCTCTTCACTGAGCCCACCATGTTGCACAGTCACATTTC
This sequence comes from Anoplopoma fimbria, assembly GCF_027596085.1. Lineage (NCBI taxonomy): Eukaryota > Metazoa > Chordata > Actinopteri > Perciformes > Anoplopomatidae > Anoplopoma > Anoplopoma fimbria. The sequence continues at coordinate 454,666 of NC_072456.1, read as the reverse complement.
TACAGTAACCCAGAATGGACAATCCAAGCACTTTTGCGTGTTATTGTTACCTGTAGGCCACCTTAGTTTTTCCAACACGCTTGTGAAACTATGGTACCGCCACCAGCCATATGAATTTCTGTGCTGGTGGTCCTGAGAGAAACCACGGCACTGCGCTCGGTTGCACATGTTATGGCAGTCTTGGAAAGGGTGGTATTCAGTTGGTTGCAATCTACAACCTCACCACTAGATGTCTCCAAATTCTACATACTGCTCCTTTAAGTCCTAAACTAAATATATATTAATATGATACATCAAGACTGTATAGGTTCACTAAAAGACTACATTGTATAGTGTACAGTTTTCTCATTTACTGTCAGGAAAGAGAAATGAGCCTTTTGGGACATATCACCATAACAATAAAGTCGGTCAATTATCCCCTTGTTGATAGTTTCCCAACCATTTTATAGTTGATTCACAGATATAAAACTTTATCGGTTTAAAAAAACAAAAAACATAAGGGACAGAGCACTCTGTTGTTTTCTTGGCTCTGGTTTATATTATCTATATTATAGGTCCTTCATGACATTTAAAACTTTATTGGACAGGACTTAGAAATCTGGGGGCAGTATATAAAATGAGGAATTTATTAGACTTTGTGGCCTTTTGTGTAGGTTGCGTTTGAAATATTACAGCGTACAGAGGCGGATGAGCTCGGCCTGTCTGCGGTTTTAATGCTGCAGTCGGTCGGTAATGATGTGCAGTAAAAAGCAGGTAGCAGATGCTGAAATAAAAAGAACATGATATATCAATATTTAGCATAACAGATGTGACGTGGCATTTTATAATGCCATAATCCCCAGCTGAACCTGTAAGTCGGTAACAGCTGAGTGATTAGTAAATATAACAATACGGTTCAAAACTGGCTCTTTGACGTTTATTATTTCAGTTTACCGGATACACTGGATTATATTTTCCATTTCCAGGGTCATCTTCTGATCACTGACATGAGGGGTGCATTTCCTGCACAGAGAGTGATATGTTCTAGATGCAGGTTCAGGGAAGGCTATAAAAGCCCCGTGTTAAGCCAGAGACTTTTCTTTCTTTTTTTATCCCCGAGGCAGGTGCGCATCCTCAGCCACGAGAGCAGAATTTAAAAGCAGCGAGGAGGTAGGCTCTGCGGGGAAACCAAAGTAGGAAGTCAATAAGGCCTGAATCTTTTATGAAGGCAGAGGTATTCAGATCACAGCTCTGTCGACAGAAAGAGCAGCCTGCTGCTTATATGAGGAGACAGAGAGTAGTAGAGGGTCTAAATCTCTCCCTGATTTACCTCAATCCTCATTAATGCAGGAGCTGCTGCTCGTTACGCCTCGTTCCTCACAGACGAAGAGGCGAATGTTGTGTGAATGTACAGTCTCGCACTGCTATGGAATACAAGAGAAAGAGTCATTATAATAAGCATTGAGTGGGGGTTTTTCTGTTGTATTTTGGTTAATTGAGAACAAACACAATTTAAAGGGGACATATTCTCATTTTCAAGTTCATACTTGCATTTTGGGTTTCTACTACAAGATGTTTACAAGATTTCCAGTTCAGAAAACCAATTATTTTTTGCATACCGACTGTCTTAATCCACCTGTATTTACCCTCTGTCTGAAACGCTCCGTTTTAGCACCTTCCCTTTAAGACCAGATTGGTCACGTTGTGTTCTACTGCATCTGCCCTGTTGTCCACGTCGCAGCATCACTGCGGCCGCTGACTCACTGTGTGTCTCAGCTACGTAGAGATTAGCCGCACTTCGAGGTCCCGACCGCTCGTTTTAAAGCACAGGTACTGAATACGAGCGGTGTGCATATATGCGTGGATTGAGCTTTCACAGTATTTAAATAGCACACAGTAAGACATGGAAATCTCACAATATGTGACCCTTAAAAAAGTAATTCTGGTTTATTACAACTTGGCTACTACTTTTGTAGTTTTGCCCATCATTTCTATGGGTTATGATAATTCTTGGCCTACAACTAATAGTGATTTTCTCAGATAAAAATAATGTTCAAATTGCTTGTTTTGTCCAACCCACATTCCAAAACCAAAACCAAACTCAGTATACTATCAAGACTAAGAAAAAGTAAAGCAGTGAGTGCTCACAATTAAGAATCTTTCTAAATTTGAAATGACACATGGTTCATTCATATCAAAAACACAAATTCATTAATCGACTGTACTTACATACTGCACTCACAAAAGCAATTGCTGAAATCTGTGATCACAGTGACATGATTGCAACAAAGTCAGATGGGGCCAAAAGCATAAGCAGTCTTGTCTGACCTGTTATAAACAAGCCAACAGTTTACCCAGATTATCTAAACCACTTAAATTTAAGGTAAAACTGGGAGTTAAATTTCAGCAGTTAACCTTCATTGCACAAAAACTGCTTCAACTATGGTAAAAAAAGGGAAAAGTTAAAACATTATGTTATTTTCCTTTCCAAATGAGTTTAGCTGTCTTTGAGGTTTTGTTAAAAAATGGTCTGATTGTCTGACTGATTAAATTTGGGAGAATTGAATGTATAGAAACTTTTAAAAGGGAACACTTAATATATTTGACACCATTGCTTTCTCTTTTCTTGATCAAATAACTACAACTGTGTAAAGCACAGCCTTTTAGCATATTTCAGCTCATTTTACGGGTGTTAAAACTCGCAACTTTACTATTTTGGTTCAGTCTCAATGCTCTCATCAACTCTGTTTCCAAGTAAACATAGCAGCTAAAGCATCAGGAGATGGTGGAGACCAAACCAGAGGTAAAAGGGAAGTAAATATTGGACTTGCATTCGTCATGTGGACGCAAACTACTGTAAATGAATGTTTATGTTGCTCTTTGTCTAATGATTGTGTAACCGAGCAACTGCATGCACCATATGAACTTTATTAGATGATTATATCAGTCAGTGTTATTTTCAGAACTTTTTCCACTGTCTATGAATGCAGGTGTAAAGATGTTAAAGTAAACGTCCATTTAAACTAGTTCGAATAACAAGATGAGGTTTTCTTGGCCTAAGCTGTAACGCTGAAATATGAATATAATTCTTCATTATTATGGCAGTCTTTTCAACACAGGCACGACCCAGTTCACCCTCCATCATCCTCCAGTCTGCTGTCCTCACTTCACTCAGACTTCCACTGAGTGTGTGAGCGTCTGAGTGGCTCTTGTTTACTCAGAGGAACGTCTGGGGAAGTTTTAAGTTTGTTATTGATTAGGGAGACAGAGTGCGTCTGAGAACGGATGTTTTGTGAGGCGTCCGCTGAAGAATAGCCTGCGTTGTGTTGTTGAGAACCGAAAATAGCCCATCAGCGCCTAATCAAATTAATGCATACTTACTGCCGCCAAGATCTAATTAAGCATGCTGGCGGAATGCACAAAGACACCGAATGACATGGGATGAAAAGGGAAAATATTAATTTGAAGTGGGAAACAAATATCCAGCGGGGCTTTAATAGATTCTTGGAAATGTAACACTGACGCTATCGCCTGAGCGCACTGGAAGGAGCAGGTGCAGCACTGCAGAAAGGTCGAGGTTGCTCTTTGTGAATGTTGGCCGGCTGCACCGGGCTGGGACATGTCCACAATAACGGCCTTTTTTTTTTTTTTTTTAATGTCCTTTTTTTTTTTCTCACTCCCAGAGATGCTCTGCTGGCTCTCATTGCAATTAAAACCAAGTGTCCATCAGAGGCTATCTGGACTCTGTGTGGCCCATATGTTTGGGTGCTGATAGAGCGTGGATTACTCTGTTTGGGACACAGATAACAGGCTGTTTATAACCTTGGCAGAGTCTGGGGCCTAATCTGGCAGGAGCATATTTCCCCTTGCTCCCCGATAAAGGCCTGTTAGCAGCTTTATCACACGGGCAGATAGAAGTCGAGCCAGAGCGAGACGAGCGCAGCACTGAGCCCAATCTGGCACCGCACACACGGTTCTGCCGCTTTATTTTTAGAAGCCTTGTCACCCCATCACACACACACACACACACACACACACACACACACACACACACACACACACACACACACACACACACACACACACACACACACACACACACACACACACACACACACACACACACACACACTGCTCCTTGTCAGAAAGAGCAATTAATTTCTACATCTGCCTTCTTGGGCAACACAAGGACCGACAAACAAATTAAAAAAAGGACAATGTCATCATTCATCATTATAGCATTTGGAGTTGTGTTATGCCTGTGCGTGAGAAAAGAAACAACAGCAGGGAGATGGAGGCCATTCTCTACTATACATGTCATTATGTTTGCTTGTAGTTTGTTACATATAATGTAGAACCTCAAGGTAATTAGCCCAAGCTTGGAAACACAATGTAACCCGAGCTGTTCCTGTGTTTGAGTGAGCTAGCCTGTTTTTCATAATCTAAAGAATGAAAGGGCGTCTCGATTTATTAGACTAAATAAAAGGGAGGCTTTATAGCTGTTTCCCTGCTTGTACCTCTGAGTTGCTATTTTCTGTATCCCCCATCTTGATGGCTCTGCGTAGGCACAATTAGAGAGAGCGCTCCTTTCACAGCCAGAGAAAATTGTCGTCCTCTGCAAATTGCTTTTGCCGCAGCTTAAAAAAGATCTCTTGTTACCCTCTCATTCCGTCTTTCTCGCCTGCTCCCCCCCTCCCTCTTTCAGGGGAAAATTGCTTTCTCGCAATCAACAGATTGCTTGCTGCACTTAGGGGTAAATACAGGTAGACTAGAGCATTAGCATAACATTATTCAGACAAGTGTCAACCTCTAGGCAGTTAGCGCTGCATCTGAGCTCAGTGTGAGGTGAAATGAAGTGCTACAGAGTTGTTGGAGGAGCCGACGCTGAGATTTCTTCAGAGTGGAGCTGGAATTGGCCAAAAGTGCAAGAGTAAGAAGAGATGATGTACTTCAACATTTCTGTCACTTAGAAAAGAAGAAAAAAAAGTAATCTTCAAGGAGTTCAAGCATGGAAAAAAAAATGTGACGGCGCGTCTTGCTTCAAGGTGACTTAACGTGTACAGTTCACTCCCATTCAGGTGGGTGGAGGAGTTAGATCCCGGCCTCTCTGGAAGTCCGCAGCATGTAGGTCAGACCGACCTCATCATCCCACTGCAAAACATGCAGGACGGGCTAGATGGGAGAGAGGGCTTCATTGGTGTGCTGGTGATGTATGGTCCAGTGGCACCAGACTGAAACTGGAGCTTGATGTTGGATCTGATGATTATTTTATTTTTTTAATGCTTTTTCACTCGCGTCAGTTAGCTCAAATTAACCTCACTAGCATGAGTCTAATTAAGTTTCCTCATTGAAGCTTGGCACCGCGCCCCCTCCCCTCTGCATATCATTTTGATACCCCTCTGTCCTGAGGGATGGGCTGTGGAGAGCAGCAGGCGTGTCTCTCTCTCTCTCACCGGGGGGAGAGAAACACACTCTCTCCATCCGCCGCTCCGCCCTTTTCTCTCGTCTTTCTTGATTGACAACAGGGGTTCTTCCTGACCTACATCTGCATCTGCTCCCTGACCCAAATAGGACCCCACGTAATGAGCTGCTCGGGCCTTCTTTTTTTTGTCGAGCAGGAACCTGTGCGCTTCTCATCCTGGCTACAAGGGGGGGGGTGTTTGGCAGTGTCCCCGGGGGCTTTGTGTCTGGAGCTGCGGGGGCTGCACAAAGACACCGTCCCATCCACACGCCTGCCTGCCTACCCAGGCCATTCTGGGTCACCTGATTACTCCTCACAGTGATTACTAATCTTGGTGTTAATGTGCTGTATCACTGGGGCGCAGAGGCTAAATCGTCAGCCAGATTTCAGTCTTATTTGTCAGGCGCTTTGTCATCAGTTCTCCTGAAGTGCCTCCCCAAATATGGCAATAAAGCCAAAATCCATTCAGAGTCCTATCGTCGTGCAGAGCGTCGGGCTGTAATGCAATCTGACGATGAGGCCGTTATTGTTTCCTCCCAAACACCAGGAACAGTCGGCACTGGCAGCAGTTTGTACACAAATAGAGAGCGAGAGAGAGAGAGATCCCCTGGGATCCCACTGTGGATTCCACAAGCGAGCGTGAAAGCCGTTCGGCTCGTGTTAGTGTGGCAGCCATCACAGCGAAAACCTGTCTGATGAACACAATCATCACACCGGTAATATGAGCAGCTTCTTGATAAAGATGCTTTGCCGAAAAAAATAACACAAAAACAGAGAAGACTTCTGTTTCTTCGACACATTAAAGTGCATTTAGAGAACAAATCGCCTTTGTCTGTTCTTTGTACAACCCTGTCAGATCGTATGTGTGAGCTCTGACAATGCTATGCGGTGTTGGACACAATCCTGACGTTGTAGCACTCCTGCGCGCACACACACACACACACACACACACACACACACACACACACACACACACACACACACACACACACACACACACACACACACACACACACACACACACACACACACACGTAGATGCGGTGAGGTGATTGAATTTCCATCCAGCAGAAATATATAAATTTAGACTTGCAGGAACAACTCTGGAACTTGTTTCCTGGTTTCATTTCCTGTCACTTCGCTGTGTGATTTCCTCTTATCAGCAAGTGTGATATTATGTGAAAAATCTTATTTTCCTGCAGTTTTCATAATGACAATTTCCCATATTCATGATTTTGATGAACATCCTCGCTGCAGTAAGTGTTAACAGTTGTGCCAGATAAAGAAGAAAAAGAAAAAAAAACTCCCTTTGGAGGGAGAAAGGGAATGAGACATTCGACTAGAAATGGCCTCTCTTTCATTCATTTCACTTCCGCTTTAGTCCACCTCATTTCAGATAATATTGCTCCCATCTGTGCTGAACAATCAGAGAGGGAAGCTTTTCCAACGGCTGCATTAGATGGCCTTTCATTTTCCTCGGGCCTGCAATCATAATGACATAATGTGGTGCACGAGCCTCTGCAGCCCTCTTCTCTCCCTCTCTCTCGCTTTGGATTCAAACTCAAGCAGCTACTCCAATAAACATAAGACACCAAATCCCATCGTTTCTCCGGCTAAATAACACCGATCCCAGAGGCGTTGTGTGATGTTTTAATGAGAGCCCTCGGTTTCCCAGTGCTCAACGCCGTCTTCTCCTCTGCATTTCCTTAAACTGCCAAGTAAGAGCCCCATTAATAATTCAGCTCATTAAAGTGTGTAATTAATCTGGAGCTGTGTAACAGGGAGAGACTGGGGGCGCGGGGAGGAAACTCTCCAGGGGGGCACAAGAGAAACATTGGGCTAAGAGGAACAGCACACCCGCTGTGATGGAACCCGTTCCCCGGCGCACAACCAGTCCTCCTGCATCATTTATCTGGCAGGAAAAAAAATAAAAAAGCTACAGAGAGGCTACGCGGCTACACACGAGACATCTTCAGGCAACGTAGCCAATCAACAATGCAGCTCGGGTACACACAGGGCGCCGTGGCATTGTGTTATGGGGTGTGTGTGTGTGTGTGTGTGTGTGTGTGTGTTTGTGCGTGTCCTTGTGGAATCTGCTCTGGTGTCTGTTTACTGTAGATATTGAAGGTCAGTTCCTTGGTTTCTTGGAAGGCTGTTTTAGTCGCTACAGATTTCCCTATAATGTATCTGAATATGTGTTCAGGAATCACTCATTTATTCATGAAGCTAATCTTATCATTATACACACAAACACACACTTACAAGTTATATAAAATATATACATATATATACATATGTATGTATGGTTTATCTTATTTATATTCCCTTTTTGTCAATTCAACATTAACAAATTTACTTAACAGCAAGCAAATGCTGAATGTCTCACATAAAACATGTTGTTAGATGAGTTTTATGTTCAGCAGGCATTAAGAGGTTATAATTTGTTTAAAATAAAACACCACTCAGGTTAAACAAGGTCACGCTGACATTTCGTTGGATGCAGCAGGAAAGATAACAGGATGGAAACCACCATATCATCATAAAAAAAACTGCTTGGTTAGGTTTAGGAAAAGATAGTGGTTGGGGTGGAAATAAGTATGCTTGCTATGTAACCTACGTACATAAGTACACAAGTTATGAAACAAAACTACAGTGAATTAAGTCAACGTTGACTTTTGGTTTCACATAGGACACGAACACCTCTCCCCTGGGTGAAAGTCCTGTGTTTGATTGTCGGTATCGTTTACAAACAGGCCCGGTAAAGAACGACGACCTAACCGGAAAGCGACACGGAAGCGATATGTATACAGCGGGATATTTGTGTGACTTAAACAGCAGTCTATGCAGATTACGCTTCACTAAATGAGACAGAAATAGACTTGAAGGGTAAAAAACGCAGGGGGTCTCCATCAGACGCACGTCTCAAGAGCCAGGGTGGATTGATACATTTGATAAATGGAAGGGTATCTGTTACAGAGAAGTAACAATGAGATGCGCTAAGAAAAAATATTCTAAAAACGCTGTCAGCGGGGATTAGTCCTAACGCGCCGACAGATTGTGTGTTTTGTGCTTTGAGCTGAGCCAGACCAGAGAATATTCAGTTCAAACAGATGAATTATGTTGTAGTGCCCTCATTGTTCTCCGTTAAGTTTGAGCTAAGTGACGCCATGTAGTTTCGGTGCATTTTATGTTGAGTGAGGACTGCACCAGACTCTGTTTAAAAAATAGCCTTTTTAAATTCTACATTGCTTGTCCGGAACTAGCTTTAAAAGTGACGCATTTTCTTTTTAAATAATTACTCTGCAGTAGATTTAATTTATTTTATATTCTGTTTTTGGACATCTGTTACACGACCATCTACAGAGAGCTACCATCTGAATTAACATTCCACTTAACAGCACAACGTCCAAACAGCACAGTAGAGATGAGCCTTGTGCTGTTTGCCCTCAGTTGTTCAGGTAGACCTCAGTCAACAGTGGCATTCACACTCAGCATGCCTGCTGCCACTCTCAAAGCCCTCAGCTGCTCCAGATGTGGCTTAATTTACTGCGACTTGGCTAATCATGGTGATTAAGGATTAATTACTGTTAATCACTTTTACATAAACTGGTTGGCAGTAGGGGAGCTGTGCTCGGTGAAAAATGCCACACAAGTGTGTGTGTAGTCGGATAGATGGAAAAGGGACAGAGCTGGAGGACGCCAGGCTTCCCAATGGGGGCATTTCTCTGGGTTTAGGCTGTAGCTTTTTTTTTTACTCATGAGCACACCAGTCAAATGAAGTTAACCTCTAATAACTCTCTGCATCAGTTAATACTGGTCAAATAGCACAGGTCCAATTTGTACTGAAGGTACACGCCCATTGGTTGAGCCTCAGCGTTCCTAAATAGTAGCCGTCCCGAACATATTTTTTGCTGAGAGCAGAGACGTTGTCAATATTCAACGCAGCAGTTGTCTCCCGGTCAGCCGAGGCTAAACAGACACCGCTGGGCCGTGCGACTGTCCTGCTACGGGAGATAAGAATGTGAAGGAGCATAACCACTGCGAGTTCCATTAACACGGACTGACAAGGGAATCACAGGGACATCAGGGGGTCCGGGATGAGGCTGACAACAAAGCCTCTGCACTGTGCTCGTGTGTACCCCCCCGTCACCCCTCCTCCTTGCCCCCCTTGTACGAGCTGAGGGTGGCAGTGTGGTCACCTTCCCTCCTTGGCCTGGTTTCACACTGTGACATGCTCGTCTGCTCTCCTGAAGGAATGGCTTTAATAAGGTGGAGCGGATCAAGGTGACTGTTAATGACATGGCAGGCCAAGTCGACACTAGGCCCGAGGCCACGAATGGCCCCGGTCTGGTGCACGCTGCCGGACGCTGGCCATCTCATGTGAGACACACAGGACACTCGTCTGGATGCTCTTTCACTGCTACCCTTCCTTGATGTGGTCTGAGAAGTTGCACAGTGGAATGACACTGGCATCATGGAGCTGCTTTTGCTGCATTATGTTGCGTTTAATCAAGTTTTGGGAGTTTTGGGGTTTTTGATATAGGGCACTGTCAAAGTCCCTAGCCCTACAAGGGACCAAGTTGCAACAACAATTTAGGAACAAACCGTGTGACTTCAAAAAGCTGCATCAAAATCTTTATGATTCCACAAATAGAGTGTTGTTTGTGTTGAACTAAACCCTAGCGGTACAGCAGACTAGACTCGATTTGTGATTGAACGTGTTCTTGGTAGAATATATAGAATACTGCAAAACAGACTGTAGGTTGGCAATAACATGGACACAAACTATGCAGAAAACAACAGGTCTTATTCTTTGTATTCCAACGAGCGTTGCCCAATGCCAGAGCAAAGGGCCTGTCACATAGCAGAGCAGTGCACCACAAAGACGTAAGACTAGTCAAACTTTTTCCGCTGGTAATGTGTCAACATTGACAGATGCTACTTGGTCCAGCAAAATACTTATCACTGCAGATTCATCAATCCCCAAGCTTGGGTTCAGGACCCCCAGTAAAAATCTGAGTCAAACAAACACAGGACTTTCACCCAGTAGTTAGCCGTTTGTGTCCTGTGTAAAACCAAAGGACAACATTTTAACTTATTTCATTGTTACATTAAACGCTACTTACGCAACTTAAGTTACATAACAAATGTACTTATTTTAAGTCAAACCTAACCAAGTAGTTTTGTTTTGTTTTCAATTCACAAAGTTAACCAGGTGTTTAAAACTGCAACCTACATACTACACACAAAACTACATAATTTCACTCTTTTAATTTGAAAAAGGAATATCACCTTTGGTCAAATTTCACACAGCTCATACACGTATGCAACCTGTGTTGAGGGTATAGCAAGAAGGAAACGTATTGATTTTAAAGGGTCACTTTCCAAAAAGGTTAGTTCAATCGTTTTCACTCGTTATGGCTTTGAAGACATGACCGGAACACGGCATAAACGAGAATCTGAGGCTGATGATGTCCCTTCATCCTTAAAGCAGCGAGATTACGTAAAGCCTACCATTCTTATATGGGAAATGAAGTTGCTTTCAAAGTGTCACACAGCAGTGAATAATTAGAAAGGAAAAAAATGTAAATTTCAATTGGAAGTATGTGTCCACTGTAGCAAAGACTATGCGTGCATTACTAGTGGCCCTAAGGCCTTTTGGGGACCTAATTTCTAATTACCTTCATTAGTGGTATCTGCTGATGACAGCGTGTGTGTGTGCGCGTGTGTGTGTGGGTTGTATTTCTTAACAAAAGACTATGCTGCGTCTTTCTCCTCTGAACTGGTGGTTACAAAGCGGAGGGGCCACATAGCGGATGAGATGGCAGCGCGGCGCTTTAATGTGAAGGCTGTCAGCTCCACTCCCCTTGGTTTTTCACCCTCTGAAGAGCACAAGGCCTTATCGCTTTAATTGACTCTTTATCTTTTTGTTAATTTCCCCTTTAGTGCAATAGCTCCCGTTCTACCTTTTGATATGTCATTTTACATTGGCTTTTGCATGACTTACAGGAAGTGGCTGTATAGATTATCATATTTCATAAAAAAAAAGGCTGATTTCTTTTTAACAACACTGTTGAGGAGCTCAGTTCTTTCTTAATTGTCTTCATTGTCCATTAACCTCTTTGATGTTGTCAGTTAACCTTTTTCCTTTAAATGAATTACACGACTTTGTGTCGACACTTTGAAAGAAAATGCTACGATATATAATTGTATTCTTTGCACAACCCAAAGCTCTTTTTGTGCATATCTAATAAGTTGTGTATAATTTTATAGTGCTGGCAGGAGTTTAAAGACTTGAGCCTTTACAAAGGCAAACAGAGGGGACGTAAGGGGAGCAGGATTTAACAGTTTGATGCCTGTCGTCTTCCTCCTGGTGTATGTTGGTTCTCTTTCCATTCCAGTACACTTGCGACTGTATAATGAATTATGCCGATGTCGAATTAGCATGTAGCTGTCGCTTCGGCGCTGGTGCCTGCCTTGTGACAGGACCACCGTAGCACAGGCTGGCGTCGAGAGAGGGGGCTTCTCCTGTGATTTATTAACTGCCGAAGCCACAATGAAGTGTGCCCACTGAAGCACCAATGCAAACAAATAGGGCCGGGGCTGTCACTGTAAATTCAAGCAGACAGGCCGACCGCAGCCCGACCAGGAAGGGTTAATTATGCAAAAGCATTTGGCTCTCATCAGACCCGCCGGACTGTCTTGAGGATGGACTGATTATTCCAGGCAAGATTACATCATGACTCTGTTTAGAGAAGGTATGACCACATGCCGAAGGTCGCTGTTAACACTTGGGATCAGACCCATTTATTTGAATAGTGTGCTGATTTTGTTTGATAACTGCAAATTGTATCACTCAGCAGGGATTTTAAATATCTTATGTGGTTGTGTTTAATACATAGGAAGTCATGAAAGCATTATTAATTCTAATCTGGTGTTGACACAGATATGTTATGCACATGAATTTTAAGTGTCACCGATGCATATGTCACCATTTTATTTTGACATATTCGCAAACATATGTAAAGCTAGCTATGCGTTTGCACAATTGAACCTTGTCCTTGGTAAATCCACTCAATATTGATGAGTACCACAACTGACAGGGATTTCAGTAATGGTATCATTACCTCTGCCAGTTTTCTGTTTGGTTTAGCAGAATTATGGAAAAACTGCCGGCCCATTTTTCCTGAAACTGAGTTAAATTTTTGAAAAATGGGAATATGCCAGATACCCTTTCATTCTTGGAAATATCTTTGATATTATGAAAATGACGTATTATTAGCCAACATGGCTATTGCATTAACGCTAACGTCTTTTTGCACTGTACTACTTGCTTGTGTATCTCGCACAATTTTATTGTTTTTTTCCTTTGAAGAAGATTTAGGACATTTTTTTTTTGAAGTCAAGTTGGAACATATTTTAACTAATACTAATGAACCCCCATCCTAAACAAGGCTGTAGCATTGGCACAGTTCCGTTCATTTGCAGTGCCTCGCTGAGTGACAAGCTAACGTTACTATTAGCAGTTGCAATTAACAAAGTCAGCAAACAGTCTCACCATTAGCCACCTTTTATCCATCTATGTTAAGGAGTCCATAATGCCTCCTCACATGACTTTTGCGGTGTTGTGATTGGTGTGAACTGGTCAGGACCCTCTCTACTGTTCACGGTAGCACGTTACCAAAAACAAAGATAGCCTAGCCTGTAGGCTACATTGTGAAGTATGTCAAACATAGCATGAATATCACATTTACTCCCCATGTTTGAACAGTAGTAATAAAAAGTGACAGCCCTGTTGGGTACTAGCGAAACGTTTTTGTTTTTAGCCATGATAGTGGTTGCGGCTAATGCTAACAACCTGGAGCATTACTTCCTGTGCTCAATGTTTTTTTTTCTTCCTTTTTTTTTTAGACCAACCTGACACAGCAAGAGGTTTAATAAGCTCCTATTGGCTGATTGCTCAGCAACACAACTGAAAAACTGATAAGAAAAACATCACAGGTTGTCACTTTAAAGTCCTATGCCCTTTGCCTTTCTACTCAAAGTGCTCTTAGAAATGTCAAGCCAGGCGTTGTTGATCTGCCTGGACACGCTGTCACCTGACCGGCATCGCATGTCACTTTTGGCCGACTCTCCCCGTCCCGCTAACTGTGATGTAACACCGCGGATCACATTTCAGCGTCCGGGTGCAGAACGGAGGGCCTCACAAAAGGTGTCTGCCAGTTCGAAACGGAGGCGCCCAATCTCTGTCAGAGGGCTTTATGTTTGGCCGTCCATCTCTCTAACTTTGACAGAACAGCCCAACATCATTAATTAAACATCAGACCCCCCCACCCCCAATCACCCGATCACCACGACAGGCTGCCATGCCAACAGTCCCTGTCGACATGCCTTCGAAATCTAGAAGGGGATTACATATGGTAATGGTTTTTGACAGCCTGCCATTTGCCTCTGTTAATCTGATAGGATAAGATATCTGGACTGCAGAGCATGGTGTGCTGTAACTCTTTTGAGTCGGATATTGTTATGCCACAGAAAAAAAAATGAAAACTGAATCATTTTGAAGATGCAAGCAGTGTCCTGGAAGAAATCGTAATCCCCTGACAAGCTTTTGATACCATCCCAAATATTGTCACTGACTCAAAAGCGTATTTTTAGACCTGGATCTTGCTTGTACTTGCTGTCAATTTTAATATTTCTCACACTAACTTCTGTCACGTACGGCGAGATGATGTGACAATCTGTAACGGACCTGTGTCCTTCCCCCAGTGATGATATTTTTTCCACAGAGGCTAGTTATGATGCTAGCCCCGGGCTGCCAACCCACTTTTATTTCTTGCCACGGTTCATCCCCCTCAGAGAGAGTTTATTCTATGTTCTTTGTTCAATTAAGACTCACCCTGCTCTGAAATGATGAATCTCTGTTGCTAGTAGTTCAATTAATATTTTAATACCCACACCCATCTTCATATGAGGCCAAGAGCCAATCTTCTCGGATGACTAATATATGGGGAACAGAGAGTGTTACACATGTGCTTGCTAAAAACAAGCAATGGGAGAGAAGAAAGGGGGGTTTAGGCAAGCTGCTCCCCCCCTCCCCCCAAATAGGGAAGTAAATCATCTCCGAGCATGATATTCCAAGCTTATCCTCAAAGACCAAAAGCTTCCCCCCCCCCTCATTGCGGATATGAAATAAATATTCACAGATAAACAACCAGACATCCACCCCTCCAAAAGCCAATTGCCCCGTTTTATTTATTTTTTTCATATCGATTTGATTTGTAAAAGGCCAGATGTTGTGGGGTTAAATAAATGTCAAGTCCTGCCATTCCGCTTCACTTTTCCTGTCTTTTTCCGTCGGTGACATTTTGCCTCTGTAAAACCACCGACCAGTGCACACCAATCCTGACCCAATCCTTGTTCGCAGACACGCATAAGCAATGTAAAAAACACATGTAGAGGTTTCCTTCCAACACCACGCAGCAATCCCGCATTCTGCACGTTATTAGTGAATCCATCAGCAACCAAAAACCAATGTGAGAATCCCACGTTTTTATTCGCAGAGAATAAAGTGAAGCAATAAAAAGCCCGGTGCTTGCCTCCTTGTGAGAATTGCTTGTCAACAACAGGAGGGAGGAATACGGCATCGTCTGACAACAAGCCATCTTTGAAACGCCTCCAAGAGGGAAATGGCATCCATTAGAGACATACAGAAGATGTGTGTTCACTGGAGGGGGGCGCGGGCGTACGCATACACGCAGTCAATTGTTTATCCCCGGGAGAACCGTCGATGTTTGTCTGCGGGTGGCTAAGTAAGTTCACCAGCACTATTGGACAGGGAGTGCCCAGCAGACCCAAGGCTCAGGGAAAAAAAACCATTAGGATGAATCAATTAGGCCGCCATTAGCCAATAAAGTGGCCCTCACTGAGTCGTGTAATTATGACCCACAGCAAAGCCAATTTTATGGAGGCACATTATCCCTTTCTTTTCTTTAGTAATTTTATTTGAGATAATCCCGCTATGGTTTTAATTATGTGCTTTAGGTTCAGGGGTGGAATAAATAAATCTTTGTTTGCTTCCATCAGCAGGTCTGCAGGTTTTCTCCGTGTGGGGGAACCGTCCCATCACAAGGCGAGAGATTGTTGCCATTACGTCTGTCGTCGTTTGCAAGGATCAAACTGATTGGTCGCTTAAATTAAAAAACAAAAATGCCATCGCGTCCTTTCTCGAGGGATCCACATTAACCCCACTCGGAGTGGCTGCCCATCAGATCGTATGATAAGAGGCGGCGGGAAGGGGCTGATATTATAGGCAAGCAGCTACTTAGCTTGTTCCCAGCTCAGAGGACACTGTGTTAGTGTGACAATGTGCTGTCAATGAGGGATGACAGTACACAGCCAACATGGCGTAATGCATTGTTCCTTCCTGGGTCCCTCCTGACAGATGCTCTCCAAGACAGCTGGATCAGCAGCGAGAGTGGAGCTGGGATCTGGGCTGCGAACGAGGAGAGGATGTGATACGCGGCTGATTAGCGAGGGTGTACACGTGTCAACAAGCCAGGCCTGGGGATGGCGTCGGGAGTTTGTGTTAATTGTCAGTTTCAGACACGTTTACCTATTTATTTGGAGGCTTAATGCTCGGCTTCGACTACCCGGCCCCGTTGAATGTAGTGGTTTGCTTTCCACAACCTTTTTATTCCATCTTTCTACAAAAAAAAAAAAGCCTAGTAGTGCTTTGCCTTCTGAGAGGTTTCTCCTCAGAAATGACCTTCTGCAACAGGCGCTCTTATAAGAATGATGTTGGAGGTGCTTCAAGCCAAGTGAAATAAACACTTCATGAATGTTAAGTTGGAACTTGGCAGACGTGAATCGAAGGTTGTTTTTTTTCGGACACAGGGAATTTTTTGTGTTCCATTTTAATTTGACAGTCTAGACATTTTATGAGTTCAGGAAGAAATCTGACCTCGTTTTTTTTTTTTCTCTCTGTAGAAACATCTGACAAGAGCTTCCTCCCTGACATTTTTGTGCTGGTGCCGTTGAGTTTTTACATAGTTTTTTATGGTTTTTAATCTACTTATGCAAGTTGCAGGGGCAGGCGATTTGTCCGAAGCAACACAGGCCGAATTTTGAGACCAAGCTATGAGTCTCCTGAAATTCGTAACTCTTGTTCAGTCCACCCTGGAATACTAATAAATGTAACATCTTATTGTTTGCTTTTCGCAATTTTCTTTCTTCTTCTTCAAGAATGTACTGCTAGCAGTTGTTTTCCGACTGGAAATGACTTCCAGAATGTTCAGCTCCTTTTTTGCTCCATGGGATATTGTGGTGTGCTCTCATTTTAACACCCACTTTAGTTTGGTATTTATGAGGTGGTAACTATAGAGAAAAACTGCCTCTCCATACTGGTGAGTGCTCAGGAGCCGGGGAGCAGCGGGGGCCTCTGCTGATGTACGTTAACTAGAGCGGACAGGCGGGTTTAAAGTTTCTGATGGAGCGGGTTTGATCGGGTCATGGCGTGGCTTGCTGTCGTGGCGGTGCGGAGGTGAGGCGGGTGTGAAGCCAACCGAGATTTTCCCCCTCCGAGCCCGTCCATACATTAGGGGAGTGATGAAGGAGTCTGGGTAATGAGACAGGATGTTTGTACAGTCCTGCCATCCCAAGGGATCAACCCCCCAACCCCACCCCCACCCCGTCCATCCAACACTCCTCCCACACTCAATCTACCTCCCGCTGAGCCGGTGGCCTGAACCCCTGACCTCTTCCACTCGCCAACAGTTGCCATATTTGCATTTCCAGCCCACTTAAAAGGAGGGGGTGACTACAGCAGGCCTCATTCTCATCCCAGTGACCCCCCGCCCAGGCCTACCAACCAGGACAGCAGTCTGGGGTTAATGCACCAAGCGCTCCCATTGTCTCTGAATTAATGAAGTGCTCCCTGCCTGTCCCTTCTCATTCAATGACAACGAGGCAATTGACAAATGGTAGCGTTTTAAACGGCTATCGACAGGCGGGGGGGGGGGGGGGGTTCACAGGGCTCACGTTTGGCCCTGTGATCGGCTACCGTCAGGGCGTTTTCGATATCCACACCGGGATCAATTAGGAATGGTAGCATCACAACGCTCCACACGGGGAAGGTGTTTTATATTGAAATGGATTGTTCTCAGATGGAGGAGGAAGAGTCAGAGGCTGGGAGTGTTTTCACCTCAGAAAATGGAAGGTGGGACTAGAGCCTTTTAAAGAATGGCAGGGGAGACCTCTAGTGGAAGGCAGAGGTATCCACGCAGGCTACTGGTGTTGATGAATCTTTAGATTACCGTTTAAAAGGATGGGGAACATTTTGTTCATCCGGTCACCCATTTTAATCAAAGCCAATAAAATCTACATATATATTTAATATACACAAAGTAACAAGTGTACTGTACAATGTGTCCACTTTTCCACTGATGAAATTAAAGAAGGTGTTAGAGAACTTCTAACATCTTTTATTTTATTTTCAAATTGACTACAAAAGATGCACAAGAATAAACTACAAGCAAACAGCAACCACTCTGGCAGCTATAGAGGACTACCATGAAATAAAGATGATAAAAATAAGAACTATGATGATAATAGTAATTATTATAAAGGAGATTGAAATAAGTCAAAAGGAAAGAATGGATTATGTGATGGATCCAGCAGCACTGAGAAAGGTGGAGTAAGGGAAAAACGTTCTAGAATAAATAAATGAAAATGGTCTGCCTTGTCATAACTAAATACTGTAACTCGTTGCATCTAGAGCTGCCACTTATTGTTATTATTATTATTATTATTTTCATTATGAATTTCCCGATTAATCAATTCCGAGGTCCAAGGTGACATCTTCCAACGCCTTGCTTTGTCCAAACCACAAATATATTGAATTTACATTGATATAAAACAGAGAAAAACATGACAGACCGGAGAGCTTTGTGTTGAAAAAGTTGAAAAGGTGAATTACTGAGCCTAATGCTATGGATGGAGAATTAAAGATGTGTGTATATATATATATATATATATATATATATATATATATATATATATATATATATACACATATACACAGAGAGAAAACAAAGCTGGGCCAACACTGAAGGAAAAACTTCTTTCCACTCGTCATCATCAGCCTCCAAGCTGTTTCAATAGCAGAGTGAGCTTTTCCTAATTTCCTTTTAATATCAAAATATTGTCTTTAACAAGATCCACACACTTTACATCAACAGTCTGTGCTATTGTGTCATTCTCTGCTACAACATACTGCATCACTCACACTGAGCTGGTGGATGTGGTGGTTGACAGCTTGTTGCGGCGCATTACGCCACTGTAGGTGTGACCTTTCACGTCTGACCTCTGACCTTCTGCTCTCACTGCAGTGCTGAGTATCCGCGGCGCCCAGGAGGAGGAGCCCCTGATCCCCAGCTCATGCGCCTGGACAACATGCTGCTGGCGGAGGGCGTGTCCGGTCCGGAGAAAGGCGGAGGCTCGGCGGCGGCAGCCGCTGCGGCGGCGGCCTCGGGAGGAGCGGGGGCGGACAACTCGACGGAGCACTCTGACTACAGGGCGAAGCTGACCCAGATCAGACAGATATACCACACAGAGCTGGAGAAGTACGAGCAGGTGAGGACAGCACACCCGACCGGACGAGACGTACTAATAACACTGAATTCATGATACTGATAGTACTCTTTATTTAGGGCTACATCAAGTAGTTAGAAAGTACTAGACAAAGCTGTTACAATTAACAGATTTTTCTATCTCACCAATTGCATCTTTTTTCTCCAATTAAAGCATTGCAACAAAAGTATTCCAACATTTTGGACTTAATGAAGTTGAGGGACTATATCATGTACGATGATATAAAAAAACAGCAAATGTTTGACCTCTTTGCTTCGATTATTTTCTTGATTAATCTACCATATTTCAAGGGTTACCTTCTCATTCTTAACGAAGCTCCTCCAGAGCCACAAAAGATAAACTACGACTGTTTTCTTCCTAATAACTACACAGACAGTAAAACTAGCAGACATTTGTCTAACAAAATACAACAGTACTACAGAGAAACATGTAAAACAACATACAAGTGACGATGGGGTTCTATCAGTTGATGTGAGTGTGAGAAAGAAAAAATTAAATGAAAACCTGTAGACTTACCCTCAGTGGATGTCTCTGCATCACTTCCTGGTTCTTGTCTAAATACTTAACAATGACAAGTGTGGATGCGCTCTGTGTAATAAAAGCATCGCATTTAAAGCTGAAACTATTATTTGATTAGTCAATCAACAGAAAAGAATTGTCAAATAAATGTTTAAAGTAAAAGCACAGAAAGTTCCAGCTACTAATTTACGAGGATTTGCTGCTATTCTTTGTATTATTAAATAGTATAGTGAGGGGCAAAACAAGACACCCAGTGATATAACTTTGGCTTTTGGGGATTGTGATGGTCATTTTTCACTTACATTTTGGCATATGTTTTGCCAATACTTTTCTCTATACACCCTCTCCTAAGCAACGGAAACATATAGTCAGAGCAGTTAAAATACAATGTAAGTTAATGGCTGTTTTAACATACATTTCACAGACTGTTTATATCTTTTCGCTGAGGCAGGATCAACCTTAAATCAGGTGACAACCCTTGTAGATTCAAATGTTTCCTCAACACGCATCAGTCTCAGTAAGAATTCCCTTCAGACTGTGCGCTCAGCCCAGAATAGTCCAGCATATGCAGCACGTTGTGTGTCTCTGTGTGTTTTCCAAGTATAGTCTTGAACGTCTGTTGAAGTTTGGGAAGGGGGGGCTGTGATTTCCTCTCATTGCCTTGATAACCGATGCATTCACGACAATGGCGTCCCTTTCAGATGCATGTGAGTAAGACAGATGAACACGCAGATAGACAGACACAGAACAAAGCCTGACACGGCTAAATCCAGAGAGAGACCGACGTGAGGAGAGGAAATAAAGGAGAGGAGACAGTAAGAGACGCAGAGTCGGAGTGTAATATCGTGGCAGATTCACGCCTGGTGTCACACGGGCTGGATGAATGAAAAACGTCATGGCGTGTTCGTCTCTCAGGGTGGCTATGCTGTGAAAGTGTGTCTGAGAAGGGAACAGCTGTCATTGGTTCCTCTCAACACGCTGCCATCACCACTTCTGTTAAATATGAAATATATCAGCGCTTATATTCCCCCTTGGCTCTGTGAGAAATCTTGCCCCAGAACTACATCCTCTTTTCTTTTTTCTATTTCATCTGTGACTTTTAAATACTGTATGACATTGCGTGTGTGTGTGTGTGTGTGTGTGTGTGTGTGTGTGTGTGTGTGTGTGTGTGTGTGCGCGCACAGATGTGGGTTTCTGCAGAGGTAAATTTGATATGGCCACATTTGCAAATTTAAGTCTTACAGGTTTTTTTTATATTTATCCCTGTGTGTGTCTGTGTATGTGTGTGTGCGTGTGTGTGTGCGTGCGTGTGTGTGTGTGTGTGTGTGTGTGTGTGTGTGTGTGTGTGTCCTCCTCACAGGCATGTAACGAGTTCACCACCCACGTGATGAACCTGTTGCGGGAGCAGTCCCGCACGCGGCCGATTTCGCCCAAAGAGATCGAGCGCATGGTGAACATCATCCACCGCAAGTTCAGCTCCATCCAGATGCAGCTCAAGCAGAGCACCTGCGAGGCCGTCATGATCCTGCGCTCCCGCTTCCTCGATGCCAGGTGTGTGTTTTTTCTGTCACTGTATACAGTGCGCTTGACGTGCATTTCCATTCACCCATCGTGCTCAGTGCTGCAGAAAAACTCCCGTTTTTTAACAAACGTTGCAAATCATCATGTGCTTCCCCTGCTCAGCCTGATATCCATATGAATGGCCGATGTAGGAGGTCTATCATGCTATAAACATGCTGTAAAACATGCCGATTCTGCTGCTTACACACACACACACGCACCGGGCTGGTTTGCATCTATGGATGCCATTTGGACCAGCATACCTAGCAATGTTGGCCAATAAGAGTTCACCGCGTGCTCCGTAGCGCTAACTATTTCCCTTTTTTAATGTAATCGCTTGTTCCTTTTGATGCGCGCTTTGGATTTGCATACATTTCTCAGAGGATAAATGTCACTCAAAAGTCTGAGTCGGAGGCATAACATTTAAATGAGGCATGCGCTCCCTTACAAAGCTCCCTATCTATTCTCTTGCAAATGATTGTGGTGGAGGGGTAGGGGAAGGGAGAGGGAGAGGAGAGCTTTCACTGGTTGAGAGGCACCGCCATGCTCGGCGCCACTGATTAATCTACTGGCTGCTGGAGCTCACGCTGTGCACATTTGCATATTCTCAAGCAGGCTTTGGAGTGCGGGACAGAGATTTTAGCACAAATCTCCTCACCGGTGGATACATGCATAGAGATTTCACAGGGTTCCCCTGCAGCTTATGTAAAGTCCTCTTTAGATGTGGCACATGCAGACATGACCTGATAGGTGCAGGAGATGGAGGGTCAGTCAACTCGTGGGCATCGGCATGTGATATCTGTCTGCTTTAAAGGTGTCGGGGGGGGCTTTCACAGGGTTCATTTGCATATGGAAGCTTTGTATGTTAGTATTTCATGTGTGATCAATGCAGCCTTGTGTCTGTGCTGCCATGTATTTTGAGCATGCTGGGATATTAAGATTTATCTTTGGATTATCTGTGTGTTTACTATTAGACACAGTTAGTCTGTACCTTTGAAGTCAAAACAATGGTGTTGTGATACTCGCTTTAAAGCTGCTCTAATTCATTTTTTGTTTGCATTAACCATGCAATAAATTACAGCATTGTTTTGGTTTTATGGGTGCCGGATATTTCACTTCCCTTTTAAAATGATGTTATATGTCTGCCAGTTGTGTAAATATACAACTGTGTGCAAACCTTTTTGCCACAACAACTTCATATGTTAATGTTGTGCTCACAGCTTGTTGCGCTGCCACCAAGTGGCCAAAAATAAGGCTGAAGGTTCATAATCTTTTTTTTGTACAAACCCCAACCACAAACCACATAAAGTACAAAAACTTAAATTGCCATAAACCTCTCAATAAATCTAAATTGTTTTTAAATTTAGAACTGACATTTGACATTTGATGCAAACGTAATGGACTTGACCTTTCAGAATATTGTGATCTGGATACGTTTCGTTCAGTATTATGGCTTGATACGCAGCCCACCAAATAGCTGTTTTCATTATTGCTTAGTTTTTTATCTATTTATCTAATTGGCAAAATCTTTTCAAATGTTACTTACAGTAATAGTAGATTCTGAGTAGAATATAATGAACCTCTATGTGCTGTTATTGCTACTGCCAATTATATTCAGTTGTTCATGAGCAGCTGTAGTAAAGCAGTTCTGGGCCTAATTGTTCTCTCGAGTCCTGACAGTGTCTGACGTTAACCACGGCTTATTGAAAAGTTTTGAGTGCGGCAGTAGTTTTAAAAAAGCAAATATGCTCATTCAAAGCAAAACCGGGGGGGGGACAAAAGAGATGTCATTATTTGAAGAACAGTGTACTATAAAGTCAACATTTCAGTGAGTAAAAGAAATAGGGGTTTAGATGACACTCTATCCTGCAAAGGCATTGTTATCACTTGTTTAGTGACTCCTAGTGGTAGTATTACAAAAGGTCTTGTTATGGGGTCAAGGAAAGATGTGAAAAAGAAGTAATAAGGACTTAGGAAAAGACAACTGCTATAAGGATACGACTACACTTACACTAGGTTAGGTAATTATGCGACGGAGGAGGTTATTGACGTGGGTCTGCCGTGATGCTGCAGCAAGGAATTGTGGGGCGGTATAATCTCCTTTCCTCTCATAAAGAAAAGCCTAGAGGGCCCTATGCTAAATGCTATAAGAAAGGTAGCATTGAAGCACCTTTCCTCAGCATCAAGAGAATTGGACCAGCTCTTATCATGGCTGCCATTTAAGATACTTCCAGGTCATTTCACTCAGTTGGGAACCGTCCTAATTAACAGCTTAACATCAATGCTCAACACTTTATGCCGTTGTGATTCATGTAAACTGGGCTCTACTCTACTGTTTTAACTTGCCGATGCTCTCTTTGCAGACGGAAAAGACGAAACTTCAACAAGCAGGCGACAGAGATCCTGAACGAGTATTTCTACTCGCACCTCAGTAACCCCTACCCAAGCGAGGAGGCTAAAGAGGAGCTGGCAAAGAAGTGTGCCATCACAGTTGCCCAGGTACACCACAGATCAGTGCACCACACCACACCACCTGTAGGAAAACCTCTGTACAGAAGAGTGACACGAAATACGATTCCTAATCTGAAGCAGCTGTGAGCGTCTTGGCAAGTAACCTAATAATACGCTTTCTGACTGTCATGGGTACAGACAGCTCCTCTAATCTTTTAGCGGTACCTTTCAGTGAGACAACAAAGGACTCAAAGTATAAATATATGCCATGTCATAAGTTTGTCATCTTGTAATTCAAACCAGACAAAGCTATTTTTGACCAATGACTCTATGTTTCTATTGAAGTAGTGCAGGCTAAAGACAACACTGCTGTCAAAGTTCTTATGTAATCATATAGTGGAACAAGTTTTGTAATAATACAGAAAATATTCAACATCCAGAGTCAGTAAAAGGTACTTCTGTGAGCTTTGACACAACGGATATAGATTTAATCACTTCTTTTCATGATTGATATGAAACACATTTCTTAGTTTCATAGGATTATAAATGAATATTATTTTGGCTACTCATCATAACATCTGACAAAACTATTAATGGATAATTAAAAAAAAGACCAATAAGTTAATCAATTGTGAAAATAACCCTACTGTATATGGAAGTAATTAGCAATACCATTAGCCTCTGAAAATAGCACTGCAGTCATTTGAGGAATGAGCAGTGCAATGACGGTTTACGATAAATCTGGCAGTAACTTACCAAACATCTAAAGACACTCAAGATGTTTGTGTCGTTGCTGCTGACAAGCAAAAAGAGTCAGATATTTAGGTACCTTGTTTTTTTGGTTTGTTTTTTTCATCTTTGCATTCTAGCGCTCAAGTTGTTTCAATCCCGTGAGAATTGATAATAAGGGAAGCAACGCCAAGGTAAACAGCAGTTTGTGTTTTGAATCCATCATTTGGGAATGGATTGTTTTCTCAATTGGTTTCATTAATTTATACCAAATGATTTGAGGATGCATCTGGGCCTGATTGTGGAAGCTGCTCGGCGGCTGAATGATTTGTAGACTTTCCGTTGCTTGGCCATAATAAAGGAGATGTTTACCTACTCTGTGTATTGGAAACTTTGCAGGATTGATTTGGTTTTCATTTTAATGTTGTTTATCATTAGCGCCGGGATTACCCCCCTGGCGTCATCTGGGAGTCCATTAGCAGTAATGGGTGTTAGCGGATGTTGACTGATTGGTGCGTGCGTGAGTTCTGATGATAGCTGCAGTCATGGTGACATAATGAGACTGTTATTGGCAATCATTCCATTCTGGCACTAATGTGGATTCGCAGCACCAGACTATGTAGCCCCTACATCTCGGCAGTGTAACACATGCCATTAAGGCTAACCTAAATAAACTACCCTGATATCTCTGAATGCTTCCCCCCCCCCAAATATGGAGAGGTTCTGTGTGTTGAGACTCTGTGAGCATTAAACTACCCTCTCTTGTTTGTCTGCTCAGGTTTCCAACTGGTTTGGGAATAAAAGAATCAGATACAAGAAAAACATTGGTAAGTTCCAAGAAGAAGCCAACATGTACGCTGCGAGAACTGCCGTGAATGCGGCTAATGCATCCTCACATGGAAGCCAAGCAAATTCACCCTCAACTCCAAACTCTGCAGGTGAGACAGGAAGTCCCTGGCTCTGATCAGCTACTAGACATGTACCTCCTCTCTGTTCATTACTACAACTAAACCACTATTGCAGTATATCAGTGTGAGGCTATTTCAATGCTGGTGCTGGTGATTTGTAAGGAATGAACAAATTAGGACTAACAAAAAGGCCGTTCTCGTACAAGGGACTATGCCTATCACCTGGTAATGCACCATTATTATATTGAACAGGTCACCTTAACAAGAATAACTACCCTTAGAGAGCAAAGCTGTGTCAGAGATAAGCCAACCTGAGCCCCATGCCAAGTCTCCCTATGCTTACTGTCCTTTTGTCTTCATCTCAATTAATCCTATTCTTCATGTATGACTATTTGACTCTGTATTCATCATGATCTGTGTACTGAAATTCACAGGATAGTTCTATGGTTTTTCTGTCCTTTTCTTATTGTCAACATATCACATTAAAAGACAAAATCAACAATTGACTCTACTAACAAGTACTGCCTCCTACACCTTCTTCATCTGTGCCTTAGAGCTCAATTTTTGTCCGAAAACAAGTGAAAGCAATCAATGAGTCATACTGTTAAACCTATTAATAGCAACATGGCCACTGTTTCTTTACTCACATAACACACAATCTCACATAAATTCCATGTAAATAGTTTTTAACACCAAATCTGTGTTAATAGTACTACATATATTCATTATTTTCTTCCGTTTGGGTAGCATTTGCAAAAAACAACAGCACCATTTAGGGAATTCACATAAGCTTTTAAAACTGACACTATATATTAATGACACAAGAATTTTGCAAATTCGTAAAGTCCTCAATTGAATTAGTTCATTTTGGTCTTTTTATGAGACTTATTGACAATAAAAAAGTGAATATTGCTGGCCTCATCTTTAAAGCTACAGTCCATTATTTTCTGAAAGTTGTGTATTTACAGTCTCACTAGGAGTCAGAACAGGAAATATCTTGAGCCTAGCATGGAACAAGTATGGGAAACAGATGCAAATAACTAGCTAAGATCCATAAAAAGTGAACAAATGTACTTTTAGATCACTCCAAAACTGATTTGTTTCAATTGTTGTATCCTGTTGTGCCAAGTAGTCCCAAATAAATTCAAAGGTCTCACACGTTTTGTTGGAAGATTCCTTGCTAGGCTAATCACATCCTGAGCCAACCACTGAATACTTAAAAAGGTGCTAAATTACAAATTCAGAGCATATCTATGATTGAAGGATTGCCTCCACACAGCTCTCAACATGGCAACAGCTGAGCCAACGACGCTAACAACACCAACAGTGCAAACAGACAGACCAGCTACATGAAAGAAAAGAGCACAGAAAAGCTCACATTACAACACACACAGAGTATGACTCTGTTGCGTTGTTTATTCTTATTTTGCTGTAATTTTTGAGCAATCTCTGGTTCAAGGGTTCAGTATTATTTAAATAAATATTTAAAGTTCTATCTTAATGTATATTAAGGAGCCAGTCAAATGAAAGGCTTTCTACATAAACAAGAAAATAACAATATCTAGAGCGATACTGAATAGTTCAAAGCTTCTATCATAACGTCCATATCCCAATTTTAAACCAACATTTAAAATGCTGCTCATCTTTTACCTTTGCATGTCTATTCGTTGTGTTTAAACCTGCCATTTCTGCACAGTTGCAAATAAAGATAAGGCTACACTTATTTTTTGTTTCCAGTGGTGGGTGCCTAGGATTGTTTCTGACTGCTGTTAGCCGGACATTTCCAATAACTCCAAAGTCAAATTAATTGGAAAAAAAATCTAGATGTAATAATTTCCAAAATTCACATTTTATGACATATATTCGACTTCAATCCCTATTTGTTGGTATTTAGCCTTTTTGGAAAAAAAACAAAAAACATTCCACTTTGTCAAGTCTAGTTGTTCTACTAACAATCTTAACCGCACCATAAATTAAATGTATATAACGACAAATAAAATGAAAGCTTGTTTAACAATTTTATTTTTAGGGTGACAATGATTTCATTAAATCTGGTGACAGATATTTGAATCTTCTTTGGAAAACCTCAAAGAAAAGGAAATACATTGGCACAGCCCAAATAATCACAATTTCCAACACTGCATAAACTTTATTACAACAACACACAAATTGAACCTCAAATATGGTCCAATTCAGAACTTCCTCAGAAACCTTTCCCATAACTTGCCACGGCAGGCCAGAATAAAAAAAGCACTATCTTACCTGCAGCTACGCCTCCACAGGTGGACTCTCCTGCGTCTCCTGGGCTTGGAGTTGAAAAAGGTTGATTACATCATCGTTATCTTTAGTGTCAATTAATTATCTTTCAAAGAACAAAAACGTCAGGTTGTACGTCCAGTTATCGTGGATTGTCTATCCACGAACTATCGAGTTATCTATTATCAGGTGCGTCTGGATCCGGTTTGTCGCATAGAAAAGTCTCCCAACACTGTAAGGCATCAGAGGGAGCCCGGGTCATGATGGCCCTGGTAACAGCTGGGCCCTCTGTAGCTGATAGGTCCGGTGGTGTCCCGACTGACGCCGCCGGCTGCCGAGCGTGAATTCCAAGGTTAACAAGACAAGCATGGCTCTCGCGGGAAGTCCGTGAAGAAGTGGCCGCCGAAGTTTCGCCTTCATTCCCAGAACCAACACCAACACCCACCCCGCTGCGACTGCTCCCTAGACACAACATGGTCCAAACATGCGTCATCGTATTTCTTTTTTTAAAGCTGCTTAAAGACAAGACCGCTGTTTATCCAGACTTCGGTCGCGTTAGCTGCTAGCTAAACGAAGCCGCCTACTGACGCGGGTGATGTCCGTCAGTCCATCACTTAAAAAAGGAAGTTTTGAATATTAATATTTTTTAGTAGCTTCATATTTTAGATTAATGGCTCAACACTCAAAACAATTAATAATACAAAGAATTATAGTTTTTCTTTTTTATTCATTCATGAATTTCATAGGGACACATTAAGGCCCATTTTCATATAGCTGCCTCACCATTACTCCACCACCATATCTTTACTTAAAGTGTTGTTTGTTGCTATATTGATGCTCTGAATTTGTAATTAAGCACTTTTAACTCTGAAATGAAATCATATTAATAATTTCACCTTTCGTTAAACATCAAGAAAGGGCATTTGGCCTGCTTGTGGACTGTAAACTTAGCCATAAATAACCTCTTAAAACCACTAATATATAAATTACTCACTTGTGTCACCTTTTTGGCGGTAAAAACGTTTAATCACACAAACACCCCTTGTTTCAGGCTACAGCTGTATCTCTGTCCTCATGTTTCTATTGGTTTCCATTGGTTTCCATTGGTTTCCTCTAAAATGGCTGCATTCCTCTCACCTAACAGAGCCTGTCTGGCTGCGAGCTAACATCTGCATGGTGCCCCTCCAGGCTGCTGCCTGGACCGGCCGACCTGCTTACGCTGCTTGCTCTCTGTCTCTCTGTGATGCGACTGCTCCCTCTCTCCTTTCAGGTTCTGGCGGCTCTTTTAACATGTCAAACTCCGGGGACTTGTTCATGAGCGTGCAGTCTCTCAATGGGGACTCGTACCAGGGGGCTCAGGTGGGAGCCAACGTGCAGTCACAGGTAGGGCCGCGAGCTGCACTGCAGATAATACAGGGGCAGGCCCACCTCACATCCCAGTAGACATTTTGACTTGTCATGCACAGGTGTGATTATCATTAATTTGACTAATGTCATACTCAAATAATATCATAACTCCAATGCAGTCCACTAAGCTAGTTCTAAAGGCTATACGCCATTTGTTAGCATTTGGTTCTGCTTTTTAACAAAGCTATATAAATGTAACATTTTAATGAAGCTAATTTGAGGCTTACAATATTGGTAACCATTTTGAAACAGTGCGTGAACTCTCTCAAGTCAGAATAATAGCTGATTTTCTTGTTTTTTACCATTCCAACATTGCATGAATGCAGAATTAATCATGTTTTCTTGATTTTGGCTTTAACCAATATACTTGCTTGATGACTTTTACTTTCCATTTCATTTTGCTGTCTGAAAATGTCTTGCTAATACAAATATTCCAAGCCTTGCTGGCATGAAAGTGCTCAGTTTTAGTTTGTTGCTCCCACATGATTAATTCAACTTCATTTCCACAACAAGTTCTTTTACCCACAGTCATGCACAGCCACATTAGAGGTGTTTTTACATCCCCAAAGTGGACCCTACAGTTTGAGAAAAACACTTGGACCTTAATGGAACAGAGCAATCATAAAATCTGTTGGCTTTCTTTCTTTGACAAGTTAAAATGTCCGTTGTGACAAAAAAGGGATATACAGGCTTGTACTGGCTCCACCATAGAGCGTCTTCACAGTCTCAAGGGCAGGCCTTTTCTCACAACGTGTTCACCATGTGAATAGGTTTTATTTTAACAAGCAGAAAGCTTAAGTTTTTTCTTCCTCAGCTTCCTTTTTGTTTGGTTGGACCTTGTCGTCTCTAAGGATATACTTGCAGCAGTGTACCCTTGTTGTCCCTCTCGTCGTCTTGTCATCCCTCTCTTTGCTCTTGAGCTTCCCTTGTGTTGACTCTGACCTTGCTTTGTTTGTTGTCTCTGAATGTTTCAGGTGGATACCCTTCGCCATGTTATCAGTCAGACAGGCGGATACAGTGAAGGACTCACAGCCAACCAGATGTACAGTCCGCAGGGCATCAATGTAAGGATTCTTTTTTTCTTTTTTCTTCTTCTTCTTCTTCTTCTTCTTCTTCTTCTTCTTCTTCTTCTTCTTCTTCTTCTTCTCCCTACCAATTATTTCAAAGCCATGGGGCTCAGAATGCCACTTAGTGGGACTTGTCTCTGCTCCATGGTCACCTAGTTGATTGCCTCTGCATAGCCCCCGCCACGGGCAGCACGCTGCCCGGCGTACGCAGGCATGTGGCCGGCCTGACACACACGCAGAGCCGCCGTCTGAGCCTGTCACGTCGGATCAGGTCTGGCGCAGCACCTGCAGCCACGTACAGTCAGCTGCTAGCGAACTGCACAGACAGGTGACACCTCCTGCACCGGACTTCAAATCCCCTCTGACCACCTGACCCGTGATTAGCAGCCCTCGGGGGGGCCAGAGGCTCCCAGTAAAGACAACGGCGCAGACACACAAAACAAAAAATGCCTCATGCCACAGGAAACAACTTCCTCGTGTGCCATAGGGGTGCGTCCCCCCTCGTGTTTGTCTTGTTTTGTGGCAGAGTTCGGGTGGGGGTTGGAGTGGGGGGGGGGGCTCGCTGGCGGCTGCAAACAGTGGGGAAATTCACAGCGACAAGCCGTGTCGTAAAGGGGAAAATCGATAAGACAGACACAAGGAGAGCAGAGTGTGGACTTGGGACAGCAATCCAAGCGCATTGCTCAGATCATGTTCCTGCCACACTAATGGCCCTGACAGCGAGCCGCGCCGAGAGGACGACGGCGGTCACAGCCGCGGCTCCGCTCCTCCGCTGTCGTCGTCGTCGTCGTCGTGCCTCAGTGGCCATATGATAATCAGATGAAAAATCCCCCCAGTAGAAAAAAAAACACCATGTATGTGTATTCAAATGGGCGTCCCGGCTGCCTCGGAGCGCACCCCGCAGCCAGCTGTGCGAGCCCGGAGAGGCCGCTAACGTATGCAGGCCCTGTTCTCTCTCAGTCCTTTGACCTCACAGATACGGTTCTCCTTGGACGCCTGCTTGCTCTACCACATCTTACACTGCCACAGTATGCTGTGTTATTCACTTTCATACCCTGTAAAGAAGCCCCGCGATGCATAATGTAAGAGCGGGATATCTGTCTGCCAGGCTGTTTGCCTGTGATTTATGTAGCTAAGGCTAGTAAGTTACGAGTTTTGGCCTCACTGCAATATGCGCTCCGCAGTTTGTTTGATAAGGATATTTTTCCAAGTAGTGGTAATTTCTATCAAAGTTGTTAATCTTATAGGTGAGAACTTAATGTCATCTCAACCTTGTCTGAGCTGTTTAGGTCTTTTATTCAGAGCAGCACAGAGGAGCTCCAAATAGATAACACAGTAGAGATGCTATTTTTCCGTTTTTTAACTAAAGAAATGTATCTTTGAAAA
This sequence comes from Anoplopoma fimbria, assembly GCF_027596085.1. NCBI lineage: Eukaryota > Metazoa > Chordata > Actinopteri > Perciformes > Anoplopomatidae > Anoplopoma > Anoplopoma fimbria. The sequence goes on along the minus strand of NC_072456.1, from coordinate 423,293 downwards.
AACGCCCACACAACAGCTTTAGAAGCCTCCCACAAACCCCCAACACATTTTCAACTCTGTGTTTTTGTTAATGAAATACATGCTGTGGAAAATAAAAGTAATTGAGTGAAAAGTGGAGCAAATGATGGAAGAGTTTAAGGAACTATATTTTTCTGAAATATAACAAAAAGACTGTATAATGACTGAGCGGATACAAAATGCATGTTGTGTATGATTACAATTTTTATGTGGATGATTACAATTTTGAAGTCAGACATTTTACGATCTGACCCCTCCACTTTATGATAACACACTACCGTCTGCCGCCTTAAATAACAGGCTTTCTTTTAAATGAAAGGCTGTCGAGGACCATTTCCCGTTATTCTGATGGCTTTAAATGTACTATTAATATCCTAAATGCTCTCTAACAGGCCTGTCTCTGGTAGGGGAAGGGCCCTCCATTGCTCTTATTGTATGTTAATTCTTGCTGTCAGCGTAACAATTAGTGCACATGACGCTGATTGTACTGGTTTGGTTTCGGGGGTCTTTTCATAAAATTCACATTTATTATTCATATTATTTAAAACGAAAGTGACATGAATTTATGTCAAGACAAAACCTCGCAAACCTTCTCTTCTGTGTTTTTTTTTTCATTATATAAATTTGTGTGTGCAGTGTATGACGGGGCGGAGACTGTAATTCACTCCCTTTCTGCTTGGTTGAAAACATGATTTTATATTTCTTTATGTCAGTCGTGTTCTGAAATATTAGCTGTGATTCCAGCTAGGTTAGCTTCTCCTCCGATCCAGGAGGCAATTTGGCTTCAGGCTGCGTGTATCCCAGCATTCCACGCTGCGCTCATACACTACCTTGCCCTCAGGACCTCCGTTCGTTGTACCTCAGTGTGTTTTGACCCGGCTGCATTGACTAATGAATATGAAAAGTAATGCTTCTCTCCTTTTTTTCCCTCTCAGGCAAACGGCGGCTGGCAGGATGCTCCGACCCCCTCGTCAGTGACTTCACCCACAGAAGGACCCGGAAGCGTTCACTCTGACACCTCCAACTGATCCTCCACCCTCACTCCTGCTTCCTAGTTTCCTTCATCACAGCAAACCCCCCTGGCCCCGGCCCTCCCAGCCACATCTCCTTAAACTTAAGATCAATCCCCATCAGGACTGGACGTGATGACTGTATGGAGTCACGCGGCGGGACTCTGCTGGAGTCTGGGATGACATTTTACGGACAAATATTTCACTTTTCCTATCCGGACCACCACAGCACCGTTAGCAGCCTGCGTAGGGGACTCACATCCATACTTTACAGCTTGTACAGTTTCCACTCGATGTCCATGTTGCCTCTTTGTATCTCTTACATTATGTGTTCACACAGTTTGCAGCGTAACTCCCCAAGTCTTGTAAATTAAAATGCTTCCACACTACCTCGATTCGAAATAACAACACGAGAATAATTCTTCGGTTTTACAAATTTTTTATAATTATTGAAATTTTGCTGTACACATCACCACGCCCTGTCATAACTCCTCTGTCTTTATTCACTCATTTTTGTTTGTCTACAGTGCCAAAGTTCAACCCTGGAGGTGAATTTTGATAATGTAAAGTTTTTTTATGTCCTTCCATTTTCCACGCTATACTTTGTGAAGTATTATTATTTTGTTAGTCCAGTCATATTAGTCAGGTAATAACTCAATTTATATAGTCTGTATTGACAACTCGACAGTGACATATAAGGCATTTTATATTTTCTCGCCAGAGAAACAGGATTTCTGCTCATCTGCAGCACAAAAATACTAAGGAATCACAATATTCAAGCAAGCAATTAACAAATGGAGCGTGACTCATGAAGATATTTGAAGTACTGTCATGCTTGTTGGCTGCCACCACAATATTGAAAGATAAATTGACCTGAAACACTTAATCAACGGCGTCAGGAGCAGCAATTACGGCACGTCAACGTGTATTAAAGCACAATAACACAAACTGATTGAACTCAAAGGGTAACATTTGAAAATGACGAAGAGAAAACAATACAGAGGGTATTTTCAAGATATAGGAGTGGCATATGGAAGAGAGAGAGTTACAGTACAAGATCAGACATCATCAGTGTGGATCAGTGAGATCAATGTAGCCAAATACTGCTGGTAACCAAATCCCCCCCCAAAAAACAAAAACATTTCAGATTTGAAGGTGCCATGGTGTCCTTTCTCTGAATCCACTTTTCATTTGTGGAATTTTATTTGTGGGATAATCCTGAGAGCGAGACGGGGCATTCTTGCGTTTGCTTAAATAAACTAATTCTTCACGTTAAGAATTGCTTAAGGTATACGTCGAGCTGTGCCCAAATTTTCAGGCGCTCAGATTTGTGGCACAAATAGAACTCCATATGCAGTCAGTGCTGGAAAAAACTTGAGGTAACTTATCCCGTAACCGTTGTTCTATGATAATAAAGTAGAATATTTTAGAGAGAACTGCAGCGTTTGTATTTTCAGTGTTCGAGTCCATTCACCTTTTGCTTTGATTTAAAAATAACGCTAAAAAACGCTACACCCATCAACACAAACCAATCCAAAATGTGAATTTCAATTTGTGACCTTTGTTTTATGTACAGTATAGTATGTGGTCCGACATGTATACGAGATATCATCTGCATACTTTGATACCAAAAAAAGGCAGAATTTGTATCCTCTACATTGGGATCAGCTTTATTGACGTTTTCTTTCTCTTTTTGTAGGATTTTATTATCTACGGTACTAGCGAGCATCTCATCATGCTCTAGTACTCTGTATTCAAAGCCAAAAAAATGCAGTTGGAATACAGAAGTGTTTATACAAATTAAAACAGAAACAAATACCCTGATGGCACACAAATCCAGATAATGTTTGGATATATTTTTATGTCTCCATTTTGTGAAAAACTTCTTTTTTTTCATTTGATATGTTTGCTTTGCTACAGGTTTGTTTCTCTTTTTAATGCTACCATTATATGTGAATTAGCCCAAGAATGCTCTATATACAGTATGTAGATATGCACCTTTTACTCTTTATTTTGCATCTGTTGAATTTGGACAGCAGCCATTTTAACACAGCCTGACAGAGTTCCTGTTGGATATAAGGCAAAGTCCTCATTTTTATTTGTACACAAGCCTGCCTCCAAGATGGCTACTGTCCGAACCAAGGTGACATGAAAAGTTAGCGTTAACATCGCCCTCTGGCTTTGTTTTTAGCTTAACCGGACCGTGGCAGAAAACAAAAGTCAATCCAAACCAGTCGTACAGCCTGAAACCACAGGAATTTTTTTTTAACAGTTGTCAGTGTGTTTGTATTTATTACACAAGTATGAAATCATGGATGTTCCAGAGCTAATGCGTGGAGGTCAACCATGGCTTGATCGCACCAAACAAAACTCACTTGGGTCATTCGGAGCGGCTCCTCCTCGACTCACCTGCTCAGAATAACGGGGGGGGGGGGGCGAGGACCGTTGAAGTGATGCACAGAAACCTGCCTCAGTCGTGTCTCCTGAAGTCATTGGAGTGAATTGACAGCACCGGCCATGCAAGGCAAACATAAGGATTGTTTTTGCACCCCTCGAAGAAGAAACAAAAAAAAAAAAAAAAAATAAGACTTAACTCTACTTTTCACATTGCCTGTCAAATATTATCGAAGCTTCATGTAATGATGCTTTTTAGTTTTTGAATATAAAAGGAAAAGAGACATGAAAAGAAAAACGAACAATTTGTAAAACATGAAATGTTTTATTTGTTGCATGTCCTTTTTGTTCTTCAATAAAATAACGTACTGCAGTGTTTTGAATGTTAACTTCTTTTTTTATAAGGATTTCAGAGTGAAACCGTGGAGCCTTTTTTCTTGACAGGTTTTAACTTTTAAGATCTCTGCGTATGTAAAAAGGTATCAAATGGAAAACTATTGTCTTTTTAATTCCAATTCAAAACCTGTTTTTTTTCTGTGGAGAAAAATAGCTGGAAGGTGTAGGGTTTTATGGTCTCTTAATTTGTACTGGCGATGCGTATCCCAAATAAATACTTTCTTTTGTTGCATAAATAAATTGCAGTTTTTGTCATCTTTCCCGTTTGGTTCTGTCTGCTTTTGTCAAGTTTCCCCTACAAAGCTGAATCTCATCTCAAACTTGCATGTGGTTTCTCCTCCAGACTTCCGTAACAAGGTCAGGGTCAGGAGTCACTGTAGGATACAAGTTTGCACGTTGTAGACTTGTCAGTCCAACACCTCTGGATAACACTGCACGCCCTACTTGCAAGTGTGCCACTGCACGCAGGCGTTTTATCACCGCTAACATGGCGCCGGAGCTCGGCCGAGCTGCCGAAGGTGTGAAGGGGACATTTTCACAGTTTTCCAAGTGAGTGAAAGCTGTGTGCTCCCGGCAGACAGACCCCCCTCCCCTCCCAACACCAAGCTCTCCCTCCAAGGCATGGTTAATGTGCGTTCCCTGAAAGAGGCGGAATCCACACTTATCTCTCTCCTCCAGATAAACCAGACAGGATGTCTGATTCTGCTCCTCCACTTCATCCATCCTTGGGAAATTAAAAAAACTGAAAAAAGAGGAACGGGTTGAAACATTAACTTGTGGATTAAGAAGAGGTTTCCAGGAGCATCCGAAATCAGAGAGCGTGACAGAGACTGTGGGAGTGACATATGCAAACATGATCAAGTGTAATTACATGATCAAGTGTAATTACATGGAGGAGCCTCCTTGTTTCTATCAAAGGGCCACTGTTTGAGGCATGAAAGGCAAGAGGTGCTGGACGCGTTTAATTTATTCATGTGCTCCCTATGAAACCAAGAGGCATTGTGAGGCTGATTCAGTCATTACGTGGTGAAAAGGTGTAAATCCTATTCGGAGTAAAATCGCTGTACGTTCTTTTGAATTCCTGACTCCTTGAACAAACGGGCTGGATACAGGGCTACACCGCGACAAATGCTACGTGGGTTTTTAAGAAGACTACACTGATCAGTATCCATTTTACACAGTGAAAAGGTGCAAACCCAACTACAAACAGAATCAGGACTATCTGAGGTGCATTAACAAACACCTTGGCTGAAATAGGGAAAGAGTAATATATTAGTTGTATCAAACACAAAAACACGTAAAGGAATACGAATCAGATGGCAGGTGTTAATATTTTGATCTACTGCAAAGGAGCAAGCCATTCCCACAAACAACGATTTGCAATTCAAAAGATGCCTTGATGTCTTGGCTTGAGTTTTTCTTCTGACGTCTGGTTAACAAACTGGTTGCTCAACAGCATTTTTGTGACCGTTTCGAAATGTATGTAGAAACTGCTTCACGTTGAAATATTGATATTTGTATAAAGGCGAAACGGCAGTAGCTTAGGTGTCATTAGTTAAATTAACATTCAAAAATAGATTAGACGCAGTTTTGTCTAAATAAAAAATAAATACTGGTCCTTTGATTTCTGAAGGAACTATAAAGTAGCTTTGTTCATTTCACTTATGCGAGTGTTTTTAGACCTTTTCGTCAGATACATGTTGACAGGTGACAGTAGGAAAAGTACAGTTATAAATCATTAAATCAATGACGGCTGCATTCCATTTAGATGTCTCCTGGAATTGCGGCTGCTGGCTCACTGCTGCCGTCTAATGTTTCTGGTAATGACATGCAGAGGAGTTTATATTCTACAATTACACACAACGCTCACATGCTTATCTTCTAAGGCTGATTTTGATATATTATGTAGACGAGATGTCCTTAAAGTTGTTTTAAAATAAATAAGTTTTGTAGGTAATGGAGGGGCCTTAACTTTTCAATAAATATAGTGCAACAGATTAATAAATCTTGTGGCAGTTGGATGATGGAAAGTAAAGCCCTGGTTTCACTTTTTGAGAGAGACAGATGACAGAAATGCTGAATAAGAGATTGCACGGAGTTACAGAAGCTAGTGGAGCAGAGGCTAACTGAGCTAAACAAAGAGGGAGTGTTGGACTTACTGTCAAAACGCGTGACACTGACACAGGGGCTGGTGAAGTTTTAAGAGGGCTTGCTGAGAGGCCAGGCTGGATGAGGGTGAGTGACGTGGGCAGGCTGAGGATACACAGGGGGAGCAAGCAGGACAACGGGAGTCCAAGGTAGATATCCTGCAGGCTGATGAGAAGCAGGTGTGCAGATTGGGAGGAACCGTTAGCTTTACTGCAGACAGGTGTGTACGACGAGCAGAGCTAGTGGGAGCAAGTGGAGCCAGAAGGACCACGTCCACACACAATTCATATTGGTATATGTTTAGGTGATATGATATCTATACACACAAACACAGTCCTGACTACGATAACATGAAACACAGCAAAGGAATGAATGTGATAGAACGTTACAATTGATAAAACAATTTGTTGTTGGCAGCTGTTTGCACTTTAAACATCATGTCACGATCACAATAGATGAATTGGAAGTACACAGTAAAAGCATGATTATTTTTTTAACGTGAAATGTCATTAAGGAATGCAGGTAGAACAGCGCCCTAATGAGGCGCTACACAAACGGTGAAGAGCAGAATGTTTGATGCCGCTTTTGATCATCTCAAATAACTTGAACTTGTGAATACAAAAGCAACAGTTACATTTGTGGAACCCCGCCATGTTTTGGGATTATCCCGGCTGTGTGTGGCGCCTCTTAGGTCACGGCTGCGGAAAAAGACATCTGCAAAGGATAGGCACTCGCTTATAGTTCCTCCGGCAATAAATGGGGCCCACAGCTCACAGGGGCCCCTCTAGTGGGTTAATCCGGCCCTGGTTGCCACTCAGAGCGCACACAACAACAAGCTGTGTATATTAAATACTTTCTGATGGAACCACATGAACTGAAAAAATAACTTTTTCTGAATTGTTGAATCATGAAAGAGGGCATCATCGTCGTTTTTGTTTGGCCATACACTCACATTTGTCCCTATTTAAGATTTGCAAAATTCAGTTTTGTCCAAAAAAAGGCAAACGTCAGACCTCAATCAAAGCAGCAGAGAGCAACACTGTTTGTGTAAGAAGAAAGCCCCCCCTGCCTCCTTTAAACCTTTTCCTCATTGGTTTCGTTTACCTGATCTGAGCCTCCTCATCACCGGAGCTTCATATCAATCACCCTCAACCAGACCGCAGTGCATGTGGCACGTACAGTGGGGCCGGGGGCTCACATTATATCAATGACAATAACAAGGCTCATATGGCCTTATGCGCACCGCATAATGTGCATCAGTTATGTCAACGCCTGCCAACATGATACACACTCACACACACACACACACACACACCAAGGCGACACACACGTGCCTCAGGGCAAAGGTCTGAGGGCACGACATAACGGAGAGGCTTTGTCTCAAGGAGACCCTGGTCTGCATTTATGTGATGAAGCAAGTCTTCTCTGATGATAGATCTTGTATGAATCATAAAATACCTCCAGTAAAGGAGGTTTTGCAGGAATAGGGTCAAGTAATTAGTGACCGTGGGCGGTTTGCTGATTTCCAATTTTGGAAACAGTTCAGTTTTGGAAAAAAATACTTTTTGCCAGCGCAAAGCCAACGTCTCGTGTTGCGTATGCCACCCACAGATGTCTAATGAATTCCTCTGATCCCAACTTTCATAAAAGAAGACATTCGGAGAAGATTTCACAGATCAGTGTGTGTCATCGTGGCCTTTCAAGTTATTTCAACCGTGGAACATTTGAATTAGACTCCGCAGGAAATTTTAGCATCCCGGGCGTGGGAGTTTATAAGGCTGTAAACTGGTTCTTTATATTTGCCTAAAGCTTCTATAATGAGCGAGATGTGGACCTTATCGTGTTATTCAATTATAAGATGGGGGGGGGGCTTTAAAACAGTGCCAAGAGATGCTCTAATTAAAGAAACAAGAAAGTTATCTCTCCAAAACATGAATCAAAAAATGAAACAAACAAAACAGAAATGTGTTTTTTTTGCGCTGATGATCAAGGACATTCAGATACACTGCTGTTGCAATAATTATGGCGCTCACGTCCCACAACAAAAGCAGGGCCGTTCATGTGGACGCTCATGCAGCCGCCAGCTAATTTGTTTTGAGTTTGCGTCTGTGTTTTCATCTTCCTAAATGTTTCCCTTGTGATTCTGGACATGAAGTCGTTTGACACATTTGGTCACTGCAGTGTGTCGCTTTAGAGGGAACTCCTGTCTTTTCATAAGATAGCAATGCTGATTATGTTGTCAGGATGGATTTATGTCTAGTGAAAAAAGCAACAACAAAAAACTGCCCAGCTCCTCCTGCTACCCTGCTACATACTGTATATTGTAATTTAGGAGGCAGCTGTCATATTGAGTTTTCCCATTATCCCGTATGTACAGCATGGCTCAGACTCAGACCGGACGCACCGGTCATGAATGTGACATCTCTGCCGCTATCACACAAAAAAAACACAATCTTGATTTATGGATCCAAATTAATATTTAGGTTAATAGTTCAAACAAAAGGTGCTTTAAGGGATCTGTCTTCACAGAATGAGCCAGTGGCAGGGCGGTGCCTCCCAACAGTGAAACACTGCTGACCCCTCATGGTCTGTGTGACTGACAGTGTCTCTCAAAGGCAGAGAGTACTGAGGGCAGGAACAGGGAAGGGTTTAAAGGCTCTTAGTCAAGCCGTGTAACAGATCATTTGATCATTTTGACTATGATTTAAAAAAAAAATCTGAGTCTTTGGAAGTTCAACTGTTCAGCCAAAATATTGACAATCACACCCTCAAGTACACAAATAGCAGTTCCACGTTGGATAAAATCAGGCATTCTATTATATTCAAAATTGAAGTTTTTATTATTTTCCACAAGATTGAGACATTTTCTTATGTTTTCCCTTTTGGGAAAATACATACTATTTCCCACAACAAAAAAATGTAAATGCTTCACAGTCAATTTTTTTGCTAATCTTTGACATATTCCAGACTGTGAAAAGAACAATAATTCATTAAAAAAAACATTTCCATTATGTAAACAAAACATTTATTGACATTTATTACATATATATAATATGGCAGTCATGATCAGGTCAGATGTTGGTAGCAATATACAGCATTCTATGGCAGTTTCTGGCAGTTCTGACATGTTTTGTCCTCTAAGGACATGAGAGTAAAGCTTTTTTAAAGTTAGGCACAATGGTTAAGCAGATTATTAATTGTCAAAGACCTTACATAAACCTGAAAAAGCCCATTACTGCGTTCACTATAAAGATCTAAAGGGCACAGAAAAAGCCTTCTACAAAACTAATTACTAAATGAACATTTACATAATTACATTCATAAATTATTCTATTTATTTATATAAAAATATATTTTTTATAGGTAGGCTTAACCATGGAAAAGTGGGAATTCCAATAAAGAGGTTGTTGGAAGACAGAAAATCACATCACCAGTCATATCATGAAGCTATTTGATATCATATGCAAAGCAAAATCAAAACATTTATTTGTATCTTTGTATCAAAATTGAATCATCTTTTCTTCATGTAAAACAAAATATGATGTGTGCTTACGGAAACTAGTACTGACCAATAATATCATCCATCTTTCCATTAGTCAATCTGCATCTTTTTACAACAAGGCAGGTTACCAAACACGCCTTCTTTTTGTGGTCTGGTCAAATGCAAAGAACATGATTTAAATCCCTTTATCATAAATTCCTTGTTACTGTAAATATCTCAAAAAATTCAGTTTCACCCGGTCCCACTGAGGAATATGTCACAGTTCAGAAGCTAAAGACACTCTGACTTCCATTTCACTGGGACTTTAAGCTAGGCTCATTAGCTTTTAGCAAACCTAGTTTATGTTGTATTACTCTATGATTTATGCTTTAGCCCCGGGTCTTGTTTATGTGTAATGACAAACTCAATCACTAAGATGGTGAAGCATCCAAATATAGTTTCCAATTGAGGGAAAATAGGAAATAGTGTGTAAATGAGCTTAAGCTAAGGCTATCTCACCAACAGCTAGCCTTAGCTAACAGGAACGTAGTCACTGTGGTTGGTTTTACCGGGTTTTTTTAATGGACATTTTGTTCATGTTATCATTTTTTTCAAACCCAAATTTGATCATCTATTTGTAAAATAATTTATAGGATAAGCTAAGATTCTGGTCTTTACTCAATTTTGATCAAATATAGCCTACTGCATTTTGACTGGTAGGATTTAGATCCTGGCGGACATGCTAGTTGTATGACAAGAGTAAATTGATATTCTAATTGCTTAATACAGAAGAAACACTGCTGTCACATGTGGCTGTGACAGCAGTGTCAGGGCAGTGATAGTGTACCAGTGGCCCGCTATATGTGCCTCTCCGGGGAACGCAATTGAAATCACTGCCTCATCTCTCTGCTCTTACAGCTCTTATAGGATGATCAGAAAATCAATGTTTTTCTTTTTTGCACGTCATTAATATTTATATTGGACACATGAAACATAACAGAAAATGTCCATCAGACCCTTAATATGTTTCACCTCTACATCCTAATTCTGAATCAAAAATTGTCCGGTGAATAGGAACTCTTAAGAAGTGTAAGATGACGACATATTATGGGGCTATAATGCAAGAACAAAAGTGTACCTTAATTGTTTTGAGAGGATACATTCTCATTAAATATCATCAATCCCTCGCAGACCATTGTAATTTGAGAGGTGCAAATTTAATGTCAGTGGTGCCGTCTCATAAAAGAGGTGCAATGAAAGTGAAATTCTTCCTATATATTGATTTGGCCAATATCTCCCATTCATTTTAATACGTTGTGAAAATAATCTTGCAGCGATTTGAATCCAGCTAGAAATAGGTAATTGTACAAAGTGAACATAAGTGCTTAATTTCATAATTATTCTATCACCAAAGCAATACAGCATGATAAATAAAGAATTGATTACTCTAAAAGATTATCTAACTCAGTAGAGTCTCAGGTCATTTTTGGGAGGTTGAAATGAAATGGAAACCATTGACTGCTTGTAAAGAAAAAGAAAAACATGAGAGATCTTAGAATCTCACTCTAATGTACTTCATGACCAGCCTTAACAGAAACTACACTGTGCAAATGGTAAAAGAAAAACAAGTGCAAAAGCTGCATAATCCTCCAACTCTGGGTGATGAGTTTGACAGAAAACTCGATTCAACCCCTGTTTACCGAGGTATTGCATGATTGTTGCCTGTTGGGTCTTTGTTTATGATTTGGACCTCATCTGTGGACGCAAGTGTGACCTTGTGCAGCTTTGAGCTGTCTCAGCAGAGCGTCTGACCACGGCGGCTGACACAGCGAGACGTCCGCCTGTTTGGGGACAGAGGGTGTATGTAGGTCAGCCATGGGCCCCGCATGCTGTGACAGCAGCACGGTCGCTGTGCTGTGCAGCAGGACGGGGATCGGAGTGGACAGAGAGAGAGAGAGGGCCGGCGTGGAGAGAGGGCCCCCGCCCCTCACACGTCAGCACTGATACTTCCTCATTTGCCCTCTTAAACACTTTGACATTATCAGGCCACACAGAGCAACGTCCACCCTCATTACTCTCACCTTTAGTACCGCAGCGAAATGGGCAAAGAGGAGCAGGAGAGGAAGAAAATGGCAGAAATCAGATCATGGTGCATGTCTGAAATGTCTGAATGGTCATTTGATGGGCAGATGTTCCGTCCATGTCGAGACACGCAACACTACCGATGATCAAATACAACAATGTTACAGTTCTGACAATACAGAGCTGTGTAAACACCACTTGATTGTTAAGAAAATAAGATACTTGCAGAGCACACTTGTTAAGGATTAAAAGATGTGAGAAATAATTTGAAAATTGTTTTATTACTTTGCTTGGGTAAATAAATATAATAAAAATTAAATAATTTAAATGTATTCATTACACAACCAAGTAGTTTTTTAAGCACTTATTTATTGTGAAAAAAAGTAAATAATACAGTACAATATTCAAGCTTTTGTAATCCCACAAATGATAACATACTGCCATCTAGTGGCTCAAACACAGAGGGTCAGATAAGGTATAAGAATAAGAAACAATGAACCCTGATGGTTGCAAATATTAGCATTTAATGTTTGAGATAATATTACTTGAAACAGCTTTAGAGAAAACAAAGTAGTAATAACTGTAGATGTTGGTCCATTCTATGAAAATAGAGGGTTTGTAAAAGGTTACAAAAGGCGAGTATTACAAATGTTGGCATTGCAGTAGGTGAGTCCTTGAGATGTAACAAACACTTATAAACATAACAAAAAAACAAAAAAAGGAGCTCATCGGTTGTAAGGATGCATTGAACCTGATGCGGATTTGATGTTTGTCTTGATGCTGCTTGGCATTTTTCCTGAGAAAGAAAAAAAATAGGGAGAAATGTAATGCTTTTGTTCAGAGTTTAGCAAACATCAAGAGTACACTTTTTAGACTTTTTGGCACACAAATTAATAAATATTAGGCTCATTTGAGCTGAATTTCGGTCTCGCCTGGAAGAGGACGAGAGTGACAGAGAAGTCATACAGTTTCCAGCTGCATCATCATCTGACTGAATAAAATATTATTTCGAAGATCAATCTATTCTGCTTTTACTTTCCAATAATTGCTGTTTAGATGATGTGGAAGGGTATCATGACGAATCATTAAATTAATTTATAATTAATAATACAAATATTCTCACAATTACACACATGCAAAGGGATATGAAGAGCAGCAAGGGCTTAAAGGGATAATTTGATGTTTTGAAGTGGGGTCGTATGAGGTCCTTATCAATAATCAGTGTTTTAATTTTTTTATTATTAACATTATTTACATAATGACAGCCCTTCTGATAGAGAGCTGAACTGAAAGTGTAACTTAACTATACTGTTTTTACAAATGGAGCCAAATGGAGGCTTTGAAGAGAGCTTAGATAATGTTCACTTTCCGTTTAGTTCTCCTCAGAATATATTCTAAACATAACGTACACTTAAACTTTTTTTTAGGTGGATGAAATACGTTCTGCTGCTGCTGCTCCCCTTCACATCAGTACATTGCTTTGTTGCTTTTCCATAATGGGGGTGTGCCGACATTCGTCCACTATGGATAAGTACCTCATACAAGCCTACTTCCAAACAACCGAACTATCCCTTTAACATCTGTACAAATTAATTGTCAGATCATAAACAACAAACAACCAAAGAAGTCATGGGGCAATACTAACCCAGCTCTCCAGGTCTCCTACCTGGCTGCCCTTGCTGCTGTGGAGCCACAGGTCCTCCCATACCTGTTTGCTGGCTTGAACCACCACCGATGGTGACCTGCTGTAAGGTTGGACCTCCACCCATCATGGGCCCTTGTCCTGGATGTCCAGGGGCCACTGGACCAGGAGGCCTACATTTGGAAAGCCCCTTTCCAAATGCAACTGCTCCGACCAATGCGTTGGTGTCAGCAGGGTTAAATGATGGTTTATTCTGTCGTATTGCTGAGGGGGAAAAAAGCGCACATGAGTCAACGTATTCAAACGTATTCATACATTTAAGATGCGTTACAAGGACAGTGAAAGTGCACCATACCTGCACTCTCTGAATCTCTGTCATCACGAGGATTGTTCAGCTTCTCCAGCAGACTGGAACAGAGTTTATTCAACGTCTGGATCTGTTTCTGTTGATGGAAATATAACCAGTTTGAACAATGCAAAATACTCGACAGCTGTAAGCAATGCAAGGCAAATTGCTATTCTACATTTTAACACGAAATAATTAACTTTTGCATACGAGTATGACAGCAACAATCCACTCAGGTCGCACGATGACTAACTGACCTGTGCCGCCTCGGGGCCTATTCGCGCTGCCTCTACACTCAGCTGTTTCTCCTGCTCCTCCACCTCTGGATCAGGCTTGGTCCGCAAGTAGTCTGGTACAATCTCATGGCTGAACACTGGGACACGCTGCTCTGTGAGTTTCTGCGGGGGGGGGGGTCAGAGAGATTGCTTAAAAAAACACATCAGAGAAGCAGGAACTTCAGTTGGTGGCTTTGATACTCACCGCTAAATCCTCATCTCGGTCTGGGGACAGCAGCAGCGGTATTATAACCTGGTTACGAAATGACGGGGTCTTCTCGTTCTTCAGCAGTTTATTGATGGTGTTCAGCTGACCGGATAGCAGGGCGAAGTTGTCCAAAACAGACGGCCTGAATGACACAAACGCAAATCACAGCATGTGAGAAGGAAAAAAATAAAAATAAATCACTCCACAAACGGCCATATCTAAGTTTGTACATTTTGATGACAATGCAGAGCATCTTGTGTCAAATGTATAAAGTTGTATCACCTCTTTGCGTTAATGTAGTAGAAAATCTCATCAATTTACCAGGTAATGTTAGTGCAAACATATTTATTCAAGGATGAAATTGAACAGATTATAAACCTGATAAATGGTGTAGAGTACTGCGGTTCACTACCCTCCATCAAACAGAGATAAAATATTAAAAAAAGCATTTCAGATTTCAATATCAGATGGACAATCCACACCATACTATGATTCCGATACAGTTTCTTTAATGTACACAATTTAATCTTAATTTGACCACAGAAACAGATTTCACATCAAGAGATGGATATTGAAGATAGTGACTGGGGGGGTAGTCCTACATTCAAATGTAACTCATTTTAAAAGATTGTGTTCGGCTAAAGCCTTAACACTCATTACATTAGTGCATACTTGCTTTTAGAGAGGATTAGACGGCATCAACTGATATCCAATAGCTTTTCTTTAGGAGAATGCTTTACTCACCATGTTAGTCGCTCGTATTCATTTTCCAACTTATAGATGAAGCTGTGAAGAGCGTTCTTGACGTGTGCTACACGAGAGATCAGAGACTCCACCGCCGCCTCCAGCTGCTTCTCCTCCCGTTGCTGAGGAGCACAGGAGGCAAGAACACAGGCTGCTGACCACAACAAGCTGGTGACCACAACAAGCTGGTGACCACAACAAGCTGCTGAACACAACAAGCTGCTGAACTGCTGAACACAACAAGCTGCTGAACACAACAAGCCTCAAACACAAGCTGCTGAACACAACAAGCTGCTGAAACACAGGTGAACACAACAAGCTGCTGAACACAAGCCTCAAACCCAGGTCACAGAGTCTACAGGTGTCATTGCACAACAAAACGCAGATTTTAGTCCCATTTGGCTACACAAGAAAAACTCAAAAAACACATCATATATGGAGGGAGGAGGATGAGGACAGATGTTCAGAAGGCTTCTACTGAACACACCACATAATAAACGAGTCTGAGTCTGTCAAATGAATGTCAGTTCAACTTCACATTCAGGTAAACGTCATTGTAATGTGAAACGTTGGCGTTACCTAATTAAACGCGAATTAACCTACCGCTAGCTGTTAGCTGCCGCTAGCTGTTAGCTGCCGCTAGCTGTTAGCTGCCGCTAGCTGTTAGCTAGCTGTTAGCTGCCGCTAGCTGTTAGCTACCTGCTAGCTGTTAGCTGCCGCTAGCTGTTAGCCGCCCCGCTAGCTGTTAGCTCCCGCTAGCTGTTAGCTGCCGCTAGCTGTTAGCTACCTGCTAGCTGTTAGCTACCCGCTAGCTGTTAGCTACCGCTAGCTGCCGCTAGCTGTTAGCTACCGCTAGCTCTAAACACAAGTGAACCAGAAGCACCACATACAAACATCTACAGGACAAACTGCAACCAAAGGTCCAGTGAATGTTAAAACAAAGCAGCATGCCCTAAATGACAACATATGGGCATTACAATAGCATTACAATAGCATTACGATAGCATTACCTGCATCGTTGAGCAACAAGGTAACACTTCCGGTTAACCTGTCACAATAAAAGCACGTGTTTAGAAGATGCATTTCCACTACACGGAAATCCCAAAATAAAGCAGTGGTGGAATGTAACTCTTTGTACAACTTTGGGATTATCTGAAAATATATTGAAGTATTATCACTGTGTGGCTAATTTTACTTAAGCAAAATGTCTGAATACCAACACTGAGAGAATGCATCCAAAACAATAACTGGAGTGTATCAAATGACACATATGCAAACAGTCACTATGTTGAACAAAAGTCTGACACTGTCAATAACCATTTAACCATTCAACACCAAGACTTCAATTCTAATAGTTTTTAATGCACAATTTGTTTTTTTATTATGTACATAATCAGTCCCTGTAAATATATATCTTATACAGCACATACAGTATATAGTCATTTTAACGTGTACATACTGTACATAATTATTTAGTCCATGTACAGTACCAGTCAAAAGTTCAGACACACCTTCTCATTCAATGGTTTTTCTTTATTTTTATTTTTTTCTACATTGTAGATTAATATTGAAGACATCCAAACTATGAAGGAACACTTATGGAATTATGTGGTAAACAAACAAAAGCTCAACAAACCAGAATGTTTTATATTTTAGATTATTCAAAGTAGTTGAATGAGAAGGTGCGTCCAAACTTTTGACTGGTACTGTATATCCATTCAGTATTTGTTTCTCTGTCATTTCTATTTAAGTACATTGGGGTATTTGGAAAAAATTGGAACCTGAAGTGCCAAAATGCTAACTCATTTCCAGGTTTTGAGACTCATAACTGCTCTCTGTTGTACTGAAATGTCCATATCAGCTATTGGATATTTGTAAAAATGTGAATGATGATAAACACGCTCTATACTAATGTGTTCTTCAGTTGTGACACAAGAAGTGGTAATAATTCATCTTTAATCTTAATTCATCTTTTATTCTGAAGAAACAAGCAACCAGGCATAGATTTTGTTTCTAACATTTTATTTTGACAAAAAGGCGTTAGTTGTCCAATAGTGTGTCAGTAAAGCATGGGGTATACAAGTCTGGGCACAGACTGATTAACCCTGATTCACAGGTCACTACACACAGGCTCACCCTTTAGGCACACACTAGCGTTTGTTCTTTGTGTTAATAGGCAGTTAGTTTGACACCAAGGTTTGTGTTCATTTACTTGGTTAAAACTAAAGTAGGATCACTTCAGAGAGAGAGATAGAGAGAGAGAGAGAGAGATACATGTAGTCATGTCTGGCTGAAAGCACATGACAGAAGGCAGCAGTGAAGTGTTTCATTCACAGTTCTGGCCGAGCTGTGTTAACTTTGTGAGAGGAGTTCAGAAGAGGCTCTCGACATCGCCCATTTCCACAACCACTGTCTTCAGCTGGGAGTAGTACTCGATAGTCACCTGGCCGTTCTCTCTGCCAAAACCTGGTGCAGCACAGTAGAGATCATGTAAACAGTCCATTTTAGTGATTCACAACCCTTGCATTCAGTAAAGATAATTCAGGTCACCTCACTGCATGACACACTTTACTACGAATGTAATAATAATAATAATAATAATCAATCCTTTATTAGTCCCACAATGGGGAAATTATTTCTCTGCATTTAACCCATCCCGGAGGAGCAGTGGGCTGCAATGAAGCGCCCGGGGAGCAACTTGGGGTTAGGTGTCTCGCTCAAGGACACCTCGGCATGTTGCCGGTAGAGGGGTTTGAACCACCAACCTTGTGGTTACGGGACAAGCGCTCTACCTCATGTGCCACAGCCGCCCCATATACAATGACAAACTGTTTAAAACAATAAAATAAAAAAACACCCTACCTGAATTCTTGTATCCTCCAAATGGCACTTCCACAGGGCTGATGTTGTAGTTGTTGATAAAGCAGGTCCCTGCCTCAATCTTCTCGGCTACGCGATGGGCTCGGGAAATGTCCCTGCAGGCAGAGGAAAGCAACAAATTTCAGATTTTAAGCATAAAAAGAAAAGTCTGTATGCAGCTTAATCACAAAGTTATAAATGCTGCGTCATCTGCCCTTCAACCACAAAAGCCACTGTTGCGCAACAAATTGGACTTGGTAATTGCAACACTTTTTATGGCCGCTCTGTGGAAGCCCTGGGCAGCGGCCAATGGAATGCAGTAGCCTCGTTGAGAGCAAACCGCCCACGTGTGAATCAGCAGTTGCAACAGACTTCCCAGCAAGTCCTTGTGTGTGCTATGCTGACCTGGTAAAGACGCCGGAGGCCAAACCAAAGGCGGTGTTGTTCGCTCTTGCGATCACTTCTTCCTCTGTGTCGAAAGGCAGCACGGACATGACCGGGCCGAATATCTCCTCCTTCACACAGGTCATGTCATCCCTGCAGTTATCTGTGCCGGGGGATCAGACTCAGTATAACATACAGTGCACAACCGGGAACACAAACACTGACTGATTATGTGATGGTGTATCGTCTCTTACCAAGCACACAAGGTGCCATGAAGTAGCCCCCTTTCAATTTGGGGTCACTGGGCACAATAAGCTCTCCTCCACAAAGCACTTTGGCTCCCTGGAAAGACAGACATATTAGTCAAAATAATTATGGGAACTGAGATAAGTATAATTAAACGACACATAACTGCTTTGAGGTCTGTATGAAATAACTGGCGGTGCTATCACAGCCGATTCATGATTCTCTCCACGGTTGCTCAATTCTTCCACAGGGATTATGAAAGTTCCTCTGATTTTATGATCAGAGCGGATTGGAAGCACACCTCTTTCTTGGCCTGGTTGACGAATCCCAGAACTTTCTCCAGCTGCAGCTTGCTGATCAGGGCGCCCATCCGGGTGCCGTCCAACAGAGGGTCACCCACAGGGATGGCCTTGGTCCTTTTCACCACTTCTTCAAGGAACTGGGGCATGATATCTCTTTGCACGTACACTCTGGTACCATTGCAGCAAACCTACATATAGAAATAATGAATGCATTTGGACGGGTCGAGCTTAACACAGTGCGACACATATATGGTGCATAACTGCCTCACCTGCCCCTGTGTCAGGAAGTTTGCCATTAGTGCTCCCTTCACTGCGTTTTCCAGCTCACAGTCTTTGAAGATCAGGAGGGGAGATTTCCCTCCAAGCTCCAGAGTCACCTGCTTCACTCCCTTTGCAGACATTTCCATGACCTGAGGGCAAAGAGAACACACCGGGCATTAACAACAGGACAATTAAAGGGTCATAGAGCACCTAAAGAGTGTGTTTACAAAGTGTTATCACAAAGTAAAAAATACTTTATAGTGCTGAAATAAATACTCCAATACTGATATTTGTTAATACTTTGAATGGGGGTTTCTACTTCCCAGGAATCCAGTGTTTGGCGTTCATTTCACCATGGTAAGATAATCTTGCAAAAGTTTATGTAATCAATGTCACTTATCTGTGCAAATTGTGATTAAAGTTCTGTAATTGTTATGTTGTAATGCAGTGCAGACTTTTCAAAATCAAAATAAACTCCTCCAGTCGCTCTGGCAACAAAAAAATGCAGTCATGATGTGAATGCCAGGTGTAATCACACAATGTTCAATTATTTTCAAGATGGGTTTAATCATATAAAAAACACTGGTACGGTCTCTGCACCTTTTTGCCCGTTGGCACACTGCCGGTGAAAGATACTTTGGCCACCTTCGGGTGATGGCAGAGCAAGGTGCCGGTGTCTGCTCCGCCTTGCACCACACAGAAGAGCCCATCAGGCACCCCCGCCTCTTTGTAAATCTCAGCCAGAATGACGGCAGTCACAGGTGTCATCGGAGAGGGCTTAAATACCATGGCGTTACCTAAACACAACCGCATTTTAACACAGCAAGTCCAAGTTTAAGGGACACATTATCGTAAGACAAACAGTGAGAAATAATTATCTCAAATCTTATGAAAAATATGTGGTACTACACACTGTTACACACTCACCACATGCCAGAGCAGGGGCCGACTTCCATGATGCAATCTGAAAGGGATAATTAAATGCACCGATTCCCACGCACACACCAAGGGCCTCCCTCCTGGTGTAGGCAAACGATCCGCCGGGAAGCTGGACGTGCTGGCCTTCGATGAACGAAAACACAACGCAACTTTAAAAACAACGCTTTGTTTTGTAGCTTTTGTAAAAATCAAAACCAAAAAGTGTTTGTGCACCCACCTGCGAGTGTACCGGCCAGGCCAGCGTAGTACTCAATGCACTGCCAGGCAATATCAATATCTACCAGCGCTTCAGTGATGGACTTGCCGTTGTTGATCACTTCCAGCTTTGCGATTTTCTCCCTTCTTTCCTATTTGTAGTAAAATAACAGGAAAAAAAAGCTGTAAGTGATAACTTTGCCCAAACTATGTAAACATATATGTGGTATTTGGTGTTGTTACATGTATATAGCTTTAAGATTATACAGTTCACTTGGACAAATTGGGGTTAAAGTTCAAACCTGAGAGACATCAATGAGGCCGCACAGACACACATAAGGGTTTGTTTTGTGCAAATGTAGGCCAGCAGTAGAGGGAGAGGGGGCATACTTGTGCTTTTAATGAATAACTAGTGTCTTAATGAACGCTTGCAAAAGTCTGCTCCAATTTACGTTACGCAACACTGAAATCAGACTGGCTGGTTTCCAGTTTGGATGATAATGACTCAACTTGACCGGCTCACCCTGATAATGCGGGCGGCCTCTAACATCACCCTAGCCCTCTCCATGCCCGCCATCTTGCTCCATTGTAGGTAGGCAGCGTGGGCGCTCTGGATGGCCTCATCCACCTCCTCAGCCCCACAGGGAACCATCTGACACAAGACGCGGCCTGCACAAACAAGATTAGCAGGTTCACAGACTGGCTGAGCTACAAGACAAGACATAAGGGTGAAAGACTTCAATAGTAATCTCATTTATTCCTACATACATCTAGTGGTGCAACGGATCATGTAGTTTTAATGATGTATTATAAGCTGCTTAGAGCTAGTGTAAACAGGTCATAACATCTACAAGATCATCTACAACATCTTTACACGATTACATGTGAACACAACATGAAGACGTTATAATTTACCTTTGCCCAATATTAATTTTCACTGAACAGAGCCTGAATGCTTCATGATGTAAATGAACAGAACCTCCGTACATTAGCGGTGCTAAGAACACAGTAAGTAGTAAAGTTGAGTTGCATATCTTTTAAGTGCTTTTGTTAAGTTATTTCGAGGTACAATGACTTTAAATAGACACAAATTTAAACTTTTGGGGGCCCTCCTCTGTCGTTCTCCCAGAGGTTTCTTCCTTTTTTCTCCCTGTTAAAGGGGTTTTTAGGGGAGTTTTTCCTGTGCCGATGTGAGGTGTCATGTAAATATTACATTCATATGTATAAATGCACACATACAAATATCGAGCACAGTATATTTTGTTCATGCTTTCACATCACACTATCACTGTGCACATTGCGGTAAAAGGAACAGAGACACATAAAGAAGGAATGTGCTTTTACTGCAGAGAAACCAGATCACAGAAACTGATAAGGCCCTCAGAAAGTCTAAACCAAGAGCCTAATCCTTCTTTAGGGACCCATCATATTCAACTCATAAAGTCTATATAACACAGATTGTAAAGCCCTCTGAGGCAAATTTGTAATTTGTGATTCTGGGCTATACAAAATAAACTGAATTGAATTGAACAGACTTCCACACAGGCTCCTCCACCCACCAGAGAAGAACAGGAGAGGGTTCTGGCCTGTCCTCATGGGAACCCTTACCCTGGGCCCTAACACATTGACTCAGAGTTCATGCTGCAGTGTTACAGAGCAGACTTCAGTAGTTACCAGTCGCAGGTTCGAACACGGGCTCTGCGTCTCTCTCCTGCCGGGGCTTCACTCGCCTCCCACCCCAGAAGCCCAGCGGCTCAGTGAGCAGCACGGTGCCGGTGCAGGCTGCGGCCATGCTGTCCAGGGTCGACTGGGCCATAGTCACAGGGAGAGGACCTGCAGGGAACACCGACAACAAACCGGAATAACGTTCAGGACACTTTAATCCCACTGCAGACACGTGTACAGATAATACAGACAGTTAACATGGAAACATTGAGGCAGATCTCACCGGCTGTGCTTCAGTAGATGGGATCGATCAGACCGAGAATGTCCATGCCCCTGCTGTCCCTACAGGACACGCCTCCTCACGGGGCTGATAGCCCATTGGTGCATAAACACCATTCAAATGCGTTGTGAAAGTGTGTGGACATGTCGGATCAATGTGCAGAGTTCAGCAGGGGACAGCTGAGAGGAGCAACCTGCTGCTGGGCCTGTGTAGCTGTATAGTATGTGTATTTATTGTCTGTGTAGTTGTATAGTATGTGTATTTATTGTCTGTTTAGTTGTATAGTATGTGTATTTATTGTCTGTGTAGTTGTATAGTATGTGTATTTATTGTCTGTGTAGTTGTATAGTATGTGTATTTATTGTCTGTGTAGTTGTATAGTATGTGTATTTATTGTCTGTGTAGTTGTATAGTATGTGTATTTATTGTCTGTGTAGTTGTATAGTATGTGTATTTATTGTCTGTGTAGTTGTATAGTATGTGTATTTAGTGTAGTTGTATAGTATGTGTATTTATTGTCTGTGTAGTTGTATAGTATGTGTATTTATTGTCTGTGTAGTTGTATAGTATGTGTATTTATTGTCTGTGTAGTTGTATAGTATGTGTATTTATTGTCTGTGTAGTTGTATAGTATGTGTATTTATTGTCTGTGTAGTTGTATAGTATGTGTATTTATTGTCTGTGTAGTTGTATAGTATGTGTATTTATTGTCTGTGTAGTTGTATTTATAGTTGTATAGTATGTGTATTTATTGTCTGTGTAGTTGTATAGTATGTGTATTTATTGTCTGTTTCTGTGTAGTTGAGCTGCTGCAACACTTGAATTTCCCCCATGGGGATCAATAAAGGAATATAATAATAATAAAGTGTGCAAAGACGGCAGCACAGAGGACATTTGGCTTTCCAACAAGGGAGAAAAAATCTGGAATAAATAAATCGAATTATTAAAAAATGAAAAACACTACTAAAGAGTGATCATAAAACTTTATTAATATGTAAGAAATAAGGATACAGACAGTGACATACAATAATACTGACAAACGGATCAGATGTTACTGTGCCAATTAATCATTAAAATCTCAAAAACAATGTAGAGCATATGCTGAATACAAGGTATCATTTGTATCCTTTGGTAATCAATGTAATTAAGAACAAACTTTCTTCTTTTAATATCTAAGATGGGACAATCCTAAAGTTAAATAAACAAAACATGAATGAGAAATCCCACAGAAGGTAGTGGTACAGATGCTGCTGCAGGTAACGTGTTTGCTCCAGCACCGCAGAATCAGTTCTGTCTGTGCTCTGAGAAAAAAGGAGCCGCAACTGCACACAGTCGGAGTGCAGGAACGTCATCGTTGAATCCGCCCTGGTGATCAGGAAAACTTGGCTGCTTGGGGAGGAGGTCCCAGGAAGCCTCCAGCCTGTTTGGTTGCAGCTCTGGAGGGCGCGAGGCCGAGCATCTTCTGGATGTTCTGGAGAGAAGATGCAGAATTTAAAAAAAGTATTATTTTTATAAGTTTATGTGCCGAGGGTTTAAAATGCAGTGTGAGTGCTTCAACAGCATGACTCACATTGGGATTTGTTGACATAAGAAAAATATATACAATTACATCAACTGTATCCTTTTAAACATTCCGGATAAGTGATGGGCCTATCGCAAAGCACGGAATGGCTACAACATACTGGGTATATTCATAGGAGTTTTAGAGGGTCATTTCATTACACAAATGTCTCAATTATAGGGATCAAAATATCGTCACTTTCCATTCTGGGTTATCCAGACTTATTTGTTTGATGTTCAAAATATCAACAAGGCTGAAATCTGTATCCGCACTAGTGCTCTTTGAGTTACAGGCTACCAGAAAACTGAAAAGATGGCAACTGCTGTTCTTAATTTCTTTGTGGGACACAACATATGGAGTGAAACTGATCTCAAAATATTCACAACTGTGCATCACTTTGAGGATCAGTTGCAGCAGTAAAATATCAATGGGGTCTGGAAGGAGCTCAAGGCAATGTCTGGCCACAAAGGACCCAGCGATCAGCCTACGGAGGACCAAAAGTGGGTGAATGATCGGAACTTATTCTTTAACAGATTTGATCAGTCATCCTCCCCTCCCCCCTATACAGTCCTCCCTGCTGCTGCAACCCCCACCGTCTGCACCCCCTGTAGATTGCCCCACCTTCTCCAACCCCTTTCCCACAATATTCAGATCCCTTCCACCCTCCTCAAACACTGCACTTCCTTACCGTCACCACAGGCCCCCTCCAACAACCTACAGCACACAGCCTCCACCCCCAACTTGTCCCTCACAACAAACCAGGTCAGGAAACAACTGAAGAAAATCAAGGTGAGAAAGGCCGCAGGTCCAGATGGCATCAGCTCAAGTCCTGCGCAGACCAGCTGTGCAATAGTAACAATTATTCTGTCTGTTTATATTATATTTGAGTTTAACGTTTTTTTACGTATGTATTATTCTTTACTGTGTGATTAACTATTTATTATACTCATTTTGATCTCGATTGTTACTTATGCCTCTTGTTTGCACAATCCACTCTGCTGCTGTAATCCTGCAAATGTCCCCGCTGTTGGAGTAATAAAGGATTATCTTATTTTATGATCTGAAATTGAAAAATAAGATTTGGAAAACTGTTCTACAACGCACACAGCCTGAATAAATGTTATGAATATTTTTCATACTCCAGATTGCAAAACTCCACAGGCAAAAGTAACCTGATCCGAAAAACAAACAACCTAAGACTTTAGCACAATAGCTGTTTTTTTTGTTTTGTTTACAGTTCTTACAATATTTGCAATTGAATCTCCACCCCTTGTTTGCATGACCTTTTCTACAAGGAAACTGCTCAGTTACACAAAGAAACACATCCACACAACTCCAAGCTCTTAGTGTTGTGTATGTACACAATCCTCAGTGACATTGTATGTGGCCGTACAGTCATAAGTGTATATGATGATAAAATAACTTTTCTGGGACATGAAAAAAAAAAAAACAACAGCAAATTAATAAAATACATTTACCTTACATTTGTGCATCTCATTTTACATTTATAAATTGTGTAATACACATTTATGACCATTTTCAGATCACATTCACTCTGTAATAAAATGCTTGGCCAGAGGGTGGCACCAGAAAGCACAGCATGTTGCTGTTTAAGTCAACTCAGACACACTCTGGCTTCCCCTGGAAAACTAGATGATCCATCTTTTATCCTGATACAATAAAAGTAAGTAACCCTACTTTGAGCTAAAATTTCATGCTTCTCTAACTTCCCTAAAAGTTAGGCCACCACTGCCCCAACGTTAACACGCTAACCATGCATGTTTGGTTAGCTTTGAACGATGGTCCACCGCTTGCTGCTCAGAAACGCTAGCTTTTCCTATCAACACAAAACAGCTCATGACATACATAAGTTCCCAGTGACATACAGTGGAAGGCATAAACCTCACACTTGGCTCTAGTGTAGAAGTTACCTGTCTGATGGACATGGTGCAAAGGATGTAGAGGAAGATAAAGGAGCAGTCCGTGTAATCCTCGCCCAGCAGGTTGCGGTGCGACAGTCCCTGGATGTAGGAGAGCGGCACGAATGGCAACTTGGCCACTACTCTTCCGTCAAAGCTGAACAAAACAAATAAGTGAGATGAAGATGTTTGCTACAAATATAACACAAGATTTACTTTTGTCTTATGCAAACCATGATTCCTCATCAACACAGAGTAAAAGTCATCCCCGTTTGAGCTTTTCTCTTATTTTGTTTGATTGTTTCTATAAATCAAAAGATGAAAACGTAAAATCAACATGATGTTGTGCATCATGACTTTGTGCATCACTTACATGGAGTTGAACATGCCCATCAAAGCTGTGAAGCAGAAGCCTATGGCGAACATGGACTTCATGCGCACCTGCACACACACACACCACACACACACACACACACACACACACACACACACACACACACACACACACACACACACACACACACACACACACACACACACACACACACACACACACACACACACACACAAATGGAAATTTTAAA
>NC_072456.1:377354-392354 GCF_027596085.1 Anoplopoma fimbria | reverse complement strand
TCTCAGTGTGAAGTGAACTGCAATCTTATGTTTTGGGGCTGTCTGTGAGTGTGTCTGTCTGCCAATCCAAATTTGCAGCCAGCCTTTTGCCATGCCACTTGTTTTGTTCTCCTTGTGTGACTAGTCGTCGGTATGCAGCAAGATCATGGAGCTGCTGGGCCAGAACGAGATCGACCACCACCAGCGGCAGGTAGCCATCCTCAGCCAAGACAGCTTCTACAGGGTCCTCACCCCAGAGCAGAAGGCCAAGGCACTCAAGGGCCAGTTTAACTTCGATCACCCAGGTGTGTTGATATTAATCACCTCATCACATGCCTCATTTGGGTTCTTGTATCATCTGGCAACAGGTTAATCAATAACAGACGCCTGCTGGCCTGAAACAGCTATGTGTCACCTGCTGGGAAACGTCTGCCTTGTTTATTCAGAGGCGATTCCAGCTTGTGATCTGTATGTGATTCAGGACCTTTTGTGGTGTAGTTTGTTTCGTGATATTTAATCCTACTGCAGAAATAATTTTAAATGTTTTGTTCTTTTTCCCTCTGTATAGATGCCTTTGACAATGACCTCATAATTGCGACTTTGTGGGACATCAAGGAGGGAAAAACCGTACACATCCCTGTTTATGACTTTGTTTCCCATTCCAGGTGAACAAGTCTTATCAATAAGGCCACATACAGACACAACATATTTTCATATATTTGTTTCAGCCAAGGAACTATTAGAGGACTCCAATGCACCAGAATGCGGCAGTGACATTAACTTTAAAAGTGCTAAATGCTTAAAATTCAGAGCGTATTTATGGCCCCGATGCGGCTCTCAACAAGGTGACAGCTGAGTCGGCAGCTCGCAGCTAACTGTGCTAACAGAGCTTACAGTGCTAACATTGTTTACAAAGTAAGAGTTCAATACAACAAACTATAGCCCCCTTCAAAACACTCTTGGGTTTAGCAAATGTTCCATGGGCACACTTGTGTTTATATGTTATTTGTCTTTTTTATGGCAGGAAGGAAGAGACGGTGATGGTGTACCCCGCTGATGTGGTGCTGTTTGAGGGAATCCTGACGTTTTATTCTCAGGAGATCCGAGACCTTTTCCAAATGAAGCTGTTCGTGGACACCGACGCAGATACACGTCTATCTCGAAGAGGTGAGACAAACAAGCACGGCAGTTCCCTCCCTTTTCTAAACGCTTGAGGCAAAATGCTAAGTGGAAGATGGACGATTGGACATCTTGGGAAGTACGGCAGCACTATACCTCAGCTTGGCCCAAAGATTGAAGGCAGAATGAAACTGCTAGACTGGCTCTATAGAAAGGCAATAAAATCCTACCAGAAACTCTTAGAATCACTCATGAAAATGTTATGTCTTGTTAAATAAAGTGGCAAAGGCCTTGTATTTACCGTAGAAACACAAGTCATCTACCTTAACACTCTACAAAGAAGCGTTTTTTCCCCCCAGGATGTCAAACCACTGGTTAAAGATAACTCTTCCCTGGTCTTATCTTCCCCCAGTGCTGCGTGATATAACTGAACGTGGACGGGACTTGGAAAGCGTTCTGGCACAGTACATTACTTTTGTAAAGCCTGCGTTTGAGGAGTTCTGTCTGCCCGTAAGTGCTATTCTACATGTACTATAACACTACTCAACTGATTTTCATGACCGTGCCCCTGGGCTTTGACTCATGGTCGAACCTTTAGTCCTTTTCATTTATGTTTTCAGACAAAGAAATATGCTGATGTGATCATACCGAGAGGAGTTGACAATCTCGGTGAGTATTTGTGCTTTTGGAACTCATAGATGATAATGTGGAAATCAAAGCCAAATGTTCGAGACACTAGTCTTAACAGTGTTATCAAAAAGGACACAGCTGTGTTTGTTATTGGCCTCTGAGCTGGGAATTGTGTTCTCAAAACTAAGGAAGCCAAAGCATCTGCTGCTGGGAGAACAAAACAGCTTTCTCTGTTGATTTGCAAAAGGAACTTTGAAAACCATCCATAAGAAACTGCAAATGAAAACTATACTGTATATTCTTAATATCTTGAAGCAGGATACCTACTGTGACCTAGCCAGTTTGTGCCTCTTTTGTTTTATCATTACATTGAGGTCACAGAGCTAACTATCCAATTATACCCTGCAATCTTTGAACTGAAGGCAGTTCTTATGCTGCATTTACATTGAATCAGGCAGACGGTACTGTAGACTCCAAACTGGATATCATTTTAATGAACGAGAGCAGGACCATAAAGTTAGGTGAGGTTAGCAGAGAATACCAGCAGAAGTAACGGTAGACTGCACTGCCTTCCAGAGTTAAAATTTTAACCAATTGCCATCCTCCGCGACGGAATGTTCGACCAGATGTCACATAGCTTGCTCACAAGAGAAGGTTTTGAAAGTTTAAAAGGAAAAAGCTGAATTTTTATAGCTACATGCAGTACTACAAAATTTGCATAAAATAATAGACACAAAATTGTGATATTTATTATATTTTTTTCCATCACCAAAGCAACATTTCGTCATGCACGCTTCGTTTTCCCCGTGCCGTCCAGAAGGTCTACAGACTACAAGGGCAGCATGCTGCGAGTCTGCAAAGTGAAGTAAATGTAGAAGTGCCTTAAACTTGCATTCTCTCTAATGGCTATCAGGGGGTGACTACTTCTGTTGCAAAAATAGGTCTGACTGTAAAGAAGTCTACTTGAAAATGACCCTACTTCCCACTCACTTATCTCAGTAAACATTGTAAACATGAGTTTATGGTCTCAATTGCTAGTTTTTAAGTCTTCTTCATACAGCATGAGGATAATTTAGTAAATGATGTTCCCTTTGCGAGTAAAATAGATGATAAAGCAGGGTATGCTTTAGGGACGGGCTACCTTGTGATTGAGAGGTTGCTACCATGACATCAGCCAAGGCTGATTGGGACTTCATGAGTTTTGCTGGCATTTTGTCAAAAACAAAGTAATGGACAACTTTAAATTTTAACCTGATGGTGGCGCTAGAGGAAAAGTCAGACTGTCATCAAAATGTGTCTTCTGGGGTCCGTGACTGTCTGTACAACATTTCAAGACAATCAATCCAGCAGTTGTTAAGATACATTATTTTATTCTGGACCAAAGTGGTGGACCAGCAGACAGGAAATGTTCGGTTTCTTTACATGCAGTGGATGAAACAGCAGTTTTATCAAATAACCTTCTGGGTTTTTCCAAAGATAGCTGTGTACCTTTGACTCAAATGTAATGGTCATACATAAGACACACTACCTGGTGCTCACCCTGACCACGCAATCTCTTTGTTTCTTGCTACAGTTGCCATAAATCTTATAGTTCAGCACATCCAGGATATTCTAAACGGCGGTTTAACCAAACGGCTGAACGGGTGGCTAAATGGATATGGAACGACAAAGAAGCAGCCCAACATGGAGTCCAGCAGTCGGCCCCACTGAGTGCAGCGCTCCCCGAAGAGAGGAATGAGGGCTCACCGGGCCAAATGTACGCTACGTTATGGCTTAAAAGGCAAGACTAATTTCCAGGGACACAAAAGTTGTCTTTTGATATGATTCAGTTTGGACTGAAAAAAATTATCTGAGGGAAAATATCCCTTTGTTGAGTTTAAAGGCATATTCAGTTGTATATTTCTCTTCGGTTTGTGTACTGTATGAGATAAGGGATGGGGAGAGAATCAAAGGGGCTAACTAGCGATTTAATTCGATATTGCTGCTTGCCTTTACCACAGCACTGTTGAAACAGAAGCAGTTATGGTGTCTAAATAAGATTTCAGAACACTTGATAGCCTTTAACATACAATAAATGCAATCAAGCGACATGCTGTTTAGAGTCACGGCCTTACCTCGTCTCACTACCGTTAAAAGGTGCACCGTGTGACCTGACTACTTCCCTTTATCAATGCAACTTGTCTGGTTTTTTTTTTTATTTGACTTGTGCAAAAAGATTTTGAATTTTTTTTACTAATTGTTTGGGTCTTGTTGCTTTGTCTCATCTTTATCTAACAAACTGAATTAGTTATTGGTCAATGTAAACAACCGATTCCCACCTCAAACCATCTGATGTATGAAATCACCAAAGATCATTTTCCGTACTGTCTTTGTGGACAAATTGATTTTTATTTCAATGTGATACTGACGTTACTGTAACTCATTTAATAAGATGTTATTAAATTACCACAAGGTATTCATTTTTCTTTTGATTCCCATAAACTTAAATCTTCAGATGCGTTTGTATGCAAGTTTCATTTGAAAGACACTCTGAAAATGGTGTTTCTTAATGCACTGAGATGTTTAAATGTGCCTAAGTACAAGATGCCCAATGTGCACTGTGAGTGTTGTTTCATGATAAAGTTCTCAGGTACTCTTTGTTTGCTTGAGTTGACATGTCATTTGCATCTGATTTAAAAAATATACATTTCTTAAGACAATGTGCTGTTTTCCTCTTGGCTACATATTAAAAGGTAAATACCACATGCTTGGTGCCATATTGTAGATACCTAGAAAAGGTTAAACAATTAACATGCTTTTAAGTTATTAATACGTTACTAAATGTGGCTGTCGCAAACTTTGAGGCCTCTGAAGTCATTCTACCTTTGTGTGAATTTGCATTATTCCAAGGTGATCAGTGTGGCTGCTAACCTTGTAGCCGGTTAGCTCCTTCAAGTTAGCTGAACTAATTGTGTTCATGATAATATTGGAGCTGGTTTTGATGTAATTGCAAGTGGTGGTGCATTTGCTGCCACGTCTGAGATATTTTCAGTGTCGGTAATTCCTGGAATCTATAACTCAGAATTATAAGTCGGAGGCTGACATTAACATTTGTTAAGTGATTTGAGTGTGGCAAATAATAAGTCAAAATGTCTATTAAATGTCCTATGAAGTATTTTTATTCAATCAATATATTTAAATTTGATTATTATTGGAAAACCTTAAATGTACATGAATGTCTCATTGTTTCTCGACCAGTTTTATTAATGACAGTGTGGCGGAATTACATTTATACCTTCATTTTGAAAATAAAGAAAAATTGCAGCAAATAAAGTTCAACTTCTAATTTAAAATCTAAATATTGAGATAAATTTCAAGACCTCCTTTTAGGTGTCTGGTCCACATTTTCGGCTACGAACCTGCAATGTATGCAAGGTCACAGGTATAGAGCGATGTCCCATATCCATACTTAGTCTAAGCAGGTTTTCATTTTGAAGTGTGGTCACACTGTAAAAGTGGGGAAATAAAGTAGAATCATACATCTAGTATGCATAACAAAAAACAAAAACTTGGGGTGCTTTCTAATACCCACACTGCCTTATTTAGTTTTACAGCAAAACAACTATGTACCAATATGTAGTATGTAAAATGCAGTATGCCAAAAATATGAGGATGTTTGACCTACATGTATGTTCTGGTGGCATTTTGCAGAAGGCAAGCCAGCATGTTTTTCTGGCTATTCTGACCCACAATCATCTGCGCACGGGACTAAACATCACATTGACTGAGTCCCATAGACAGATGACAGCCTGATGATAGCTTATTGAAATGTAGCCTAATGGAGCACAAGGCTTATATGAGCAAGAGGGTCAAAGTTCATGGTGCAATGTTATGAGGAAGTAGTGTGTCCAAATTGTGTGCATACTGCATGCATGCCACAGTGCACTTTGTAAGGGCAGCTGGAGTACGTACTACGCAGCCTTGATTTTGAGTGTGCTGTTGATAAATGTTATTCTCCCACAATGCGATCCACATATAGAAAAGAAGCTGGAACTGGAATTAGTTTTCTTTATTTACTTTATTTACGTATTGTGAATCATCTCACAAAAAAAAATACTTTTTGTGGCAAAGTAGTTTGCCGTTTGTCTGAATTTTATTGCCAGTGACATTCTGAAATTGCAGTTTTACGATGCAAGTATTGTTCCACTCTGTTAGTATAAAGCAGTGAAGCAGGTTGATTTCTTGTACTAACTGGAAAAAACTGTAAACTACTAAGACAAGTATACCGTAAGCAGTTTGATTGAAAAAAAAAAAAAGGTATAATTTGTACACATTTTACTTGAATAATGAGACTTGGTGACAGAAGAAAAATTTACATTAATTTTCTTCCTTCAAATCCACTCAACACAATATGCATTTTGTTTGTTGTGGAAACAACACATACTGAAAATTCCACTTGGTATTTATGAGGGAACTGTATGCGCCATACAAGTCCATAGTCTGTCAAGTCACAGAAGAACTTCTCCTGACAGAGAGCAGGCCCACTCTCTGTCCTTGCTCAGCATCATTTGAGGTTTGTATATAAAAAAAAAGAAAGAAAGAAAAGGCACTGCTTTGTTTACATCCTGGCACTTAGGTAGGTGCTCCTCCCGAGTACCCTCTACACATCACTCCCTGACTGTGGAGTTCTGACCAAAGAGGCCACGATACAGCTCGCTGCGTGCCTCGTCACTCACTGAGCTGTGGTCAATAGGAGCCATGAAATTGACCAGCTTGCTGTGGATGTGGAATCTGACTTTACGCCCCTTGCTGGCTTTGGTATCTACCTTCTTCTTGATCTTGCTGCGCAACTTCTGGATGGCTAGCCACTGCCTGCCCATAGCAACCTGGTCATTGGGGTCCGCTGCACTCGTCTTGCGCTCAATCAGCTCTCTTAGCAGCTGGTGGTAGAAATCATCGTCATCAAAGATATTCTCGTCCAGATCCTTTAGATGCATGTTTGCTTTCAGCTGTTGCTCCAGCTCCTCTCCCTCTGTGGAGACGGTTTCGGAAGTGAGAGCGGCGTCCTCTTTTTTCCCCAGGACTCTGTATTCAGAGCGTCGGGTCTGGGTGCGCCGAACCAGCCTCTCATTGTCCATCAGCACCTGCTCCACCTGGGTCAAAATGTTTCTGTCGAATGCACCGAAGCCCTTGCTGCCTTTGCCCATAATCAGTCTGGTTTTGTCATGCCACTTTTGCAACGTGGTGTCACGGTAAGGCTGGAAAGCGGCAAAGCGTTTGGCCATGAAGTCCGGATATTCTGCCATCTCCAGTTTTCGCTTAGGCGCTCCGACCTCCTGCGCGGACGCCTCTTCGTCCTCATTCTCATCACTGTTTATTTCCTCGTCTTCACCCTGAGCTTCTATCTTCCCCTGAGCAATGGTTCTCGTGTCTGCATGCTGGTACAGCAGCTGATCATGCAGCTCCAGCAGGGATCTTTGAAGAGCCTTCAATGCTTTGTGGGTGTTTTTCAGCTCCCCCGCAAGTTCGTCTCCACCCCTCTTCTTGAACTTTTGGAAGGTCTGCGTCTGTGGAAGCTGGTTGGCAGTCACCAGAGCTTTCTGGATTTTGATTCGACCCTCGAGCAATTGGTCCCACAGGGCCAGCTGGTCCTTCACAGCCTTCCCTTTCTCAACTTCCTTGTCTACTTTCTCTTGAGAAAATGTGTGGACAGTTCCCTCATCCACGCCATCTTCGTCATTGTTGTCGTCCTCATCATCATCACTGCCTTCGCTCTCCTCCCCACTGCTGTCATCATCACCATCCTCTTCACTCACACCCAGGTCGTCCATGTCCTCTGTCAGTTTGCGGTAGTTCACTCCCGAAAGAAGGGTCGTGTCTGCACCTTTTGTCTTAGACACCAGCTTAGCATCTTGTTGTGCATCACTGCCCACAGACTCCTCCTCATCTTCGAAATCATTTTCTAAATCATCATCATCATCAGCGGCTCCCTCATCTCCCATAGGATCTACTTCTTCTTGCTCTCCTATGCTACCCTCCTCCAGGTCATCCTCCTCCTCCTCCTCCTCCTCCTCCTCACCAGATGCCTCAATATCCAACAGCAGCTGTTTACGAGAGACTGTCCTCCCCACATACCGCCTGTCCGTTTCTGAGAGCAGGGATGTGTTGTGCTTCCGCAGGGCACTGAGACCGACCCCATCTTCATCCTGGTGCTCGTTGAATCTCTCTGTCACTTTTGCTTTGGTCGCCTCGTCTTCGTCATCCTCTGGATCAGCAAATTTGGGCAAAGGATTCAACAAATCCTCAAGCTCAAGAGAAAAGGAGCCTGCCATGGACAAACAGTGAGCGACAACCACCACACGTGTGAGGGTAGGTTCTTGGTGAGGGAAGCGATGACGTCAGTAATATGCGACGAGCCATAACCCGTCTGCCCTAATCCCTGAGT
Source organism: Anoplopoma fimbria (assembly GCF_027596085.1). NCBI lineage: Eukaryota > Metazoa > Chordata > Actinopteri > Perciformes > Anoplopomatidae > Anoplopoma > Anoplopoma fimbria. The sequence goes on along the minus strand of NC_072456.1, from coordinate 384,202 downwards.
GTAGTCTTTTTCAGGCAGAACCTCTCCTTCCAGAGGGAATTTGGATCCACAAGTTATCTGACTAAAAACAACAAAAAAAGAGATTATTAGAAATGTTGCAATTTTGAAGGAGAGGGTTCAATGGGGGTTATTTTAGTGATAGTAAATCCAAAGAATAGTAAGCACTTCCTGAGAGACAATTTACGGGGCATCAAAGTCTCACCAGCCCGCGACCATCTGCGCAGGCGCACACCGGTGGCGAGGCGCACGACTTCCTGCTGTTTGAGTTGTGTTAGCGAGAGAGAGAGACAGAGACAGAGAGAGAGAGAGAGAGAGAGAGAGAGACTTTCTGCAGAGCGAAGATGTCAACAAGTGACTTCTATCTGAGATATTATGTTGGGCACAAAGGAAAGTTTGGACACGAGTTTCTGGAATTTGAGTTCAGACCCGACGGTGAGTCCAGTCTGGTGGAGACGTTAGTGCAAATGTCTGAGTTGCGTCTCGGCTAACGCTGCTAGCCCGGTGGCTAACGCTGCTAGCCCGGTGGCTAACGCTGCTAGCCACGGCTAGGCCGCAGCGCACTCTGGACCAGTTGCGAGCCCCACATTATTCATTTTGTTACACCTGTATTGCAACTTGAATGCAAATAGTTAATGTCTTGACTGATTGGATCCGGCCAGACACGTGTTTTATAAATGCAGTGGTATTTGGAGAAACGTCCCTGAGGTCTGAGCGCCATGCGGCCTGCAGGGACGAGGAAACATAACTGAGTTTTGTTTAAAAGCGTTGCATTGTTTCACAGTTTTTACAGTTAATTGAACGTTTTCTTGCAGGTAAATTGAGGTACGCAAACAACAGCAACTACAAAAATGACGTCATGATCAGGAAAGAGGTAAGTTAGTGTTTATAAACACGTTACCCTTAAGTCCATGCTTTCTTTCATTGTCGTCCACTGACACTGTATGGTGGCACCGTCCACACAAGAACCACATCTTTGTCTGAATTGAAAGATATCATGTGTTTTTAAGGTGCTTTCATGCGACATTTTATGTAACTAGGGGTTGGTGTTGTGGTCATTCATTAAAAGGCTTGATATTGATGGTCGACCAAGCAGAAAGATTAATTGTTTTTCAGTCAAAACACAGTATATAACATATAATTCAGGTATTGATATCAAGGTAACCAGTATCTCAGATGTATATGTCATATTCTCACATCAGATCTGTGTTTATAAATGTATGGCCCAGCTCCACGCATTGACAAAGAGTTACCTTGTCCAATTTCGTTCTGTTAACCAACCCAGGCATATGTACACAAAAGTGTGATGGAGGAGCTTAAGAGGATCATTGATGACAGTGAGATCACCAAGGAAGATGATGCACTCTGGCCGCCTCCTGACAGAGTTGGCAGACAGGTTTGTGATTTAATTCATCATCGGTGAACAGATTATTTTCTCTCCAGTTATGTATTCTATTTTTTTTTTTTTATTACCTGATATTTTTTAATAGGGTCACAATTTACTAAGACACATGCAGAGCACTCAACCTTTTAAATATTTGTCAACCAATTTATATATATATTTGTTTTACATCGTGATCACATGGACATGGAGTCTGACACGTCACAGATTTTGTCAACTCTGGCACTGTAGTAAATAAACTCTGCATCGATGGATTTGACTGAAAACATCTTGAAGCCTTTTAAAATCACATGACTGTCTTTGTCCTAATTTTAACAGGAGCTGGAGATCGTCATTGGAGACGAGCACATTTCATTCACAACTTCCAAAATTGGCTCTTTGATTGACGTCAACCAGTCAAAGTGAGTAATTTATTCAGTAGTGGGATAAACTGTATATTTTGTCAGTGAGGAAAAAAAGGCTTCACTTTCAAAATTGCACTGTGTTCCAGGGACCCCGAAGGTCTTCGCGTGTTCTACTACCTGGTGCAAGATCTGAAATGTCTTGTATTCAGTCTCATCGGCCTACACTTCAAGATCAAGCCAATCTAAATGTGGAATTTGCTTGTTTTAATTGATTTAGGTAATGTTTCTGTAGTTGTACTACCGCATTTGTACATTTGCTTTGGGTGGACGTTTTTTTTATTTTAAATAAAGGGTCAGAAAAATGTACTACTCGTAATAACTCATTACAACTGTCCTTTGGCTTATCCTTTTATTGAGAATTTTATAGCATATCTTTTATATTAAATTCTAGTGTATGCTTTTTAATAAAATATAAATTCTAAATGGGAAGATTGTTTATGCAACACAAACATCAATGGAATAATAGAGCAAATGGGATTAAATTAGGTTTTATTTCAAAAATATATTCAAACGCATCAACAGGCTTTAAATGACAATTATGACAATTTAAACTGAAAGTATTACAGTGACAAACAGTAAATGTGCTGATGAATTCACATTTTGATAAGACACAGAAGCTGACTTCATATTCTAATCTGTATTTTAAATTCTACATCTGCGAAGACCTGCCGCATGAATAATATTATTTGAATCTTTTCAACTGTCACTGCATAATGTAACTCTAAAACACAAAATACACTACATGTGTATAAGTATGTATGTGTGTGTATATGTATGTATTTATAGATATACATGTATGTATTTATATATACATGTATGTATTTATATATACATGTATATACGTATATATATGTGTATGTATTTATATATACATGTATATACGTATATATATATGCAAATTTATTAAAAAAGAAAAACTGAAATATCACATGGTCATAAGTATTCAGACCCTTTGCTGTGACACTCATATTTAACTCACATGCTGTCCATTTCTTCTGATCCTCCTTGAGATGGTTCTACTCCTTCATTGGAGTCCAGCTGTGTTTAATTAAACTGATTGGACTTGATTAGGAAAGGCACACACCTGTCTATATAAGACCTTACAGCTCACAGTGCACGTCAGAACAAATGAGAATCATGAGGTCGAAGGAACTGCCCAAGGAGCTCAGAGACAGAATTGTGGCAAGGCACAGATCTGGCCAAGGTTACAAAAGAATTTCTGCAGCACTCAAGGTTCCTAAGAGCACAGTGGCCTCCATAATCCTTAAATGGAAGAAGTATGGGATGACCAGAACTCTTCCTAGACCTGGCTGTCCAGCCAAACTGAGCAATCGTGGGAGAAGAGCCTTGGTGAGAGAGGTAAAGAAGAACCCAAAGATCACTGTGGCTGAGCTCCAGAGATGCAGTAGGGAGATGGGAGAAAGTTCCACAAAGTCAACTATCACTGCAGCCCTCCACCAGTCGGGGCTTTATGGCAGAGTGGCCCGACGGAAGCCTCTCCTCAGTGCAAGACATATGAAAGCCCGCATAGAGTTTGCCAAAAAACACATGGAGGACTCCCAAACTATGAGAAATAAGATTGAACTTTTTGGCGTTAATTCTAAGCGGTATGTGTGGAGAAAACCAGGCACTGCTCATCACCTGCCCAATACAATCCCAACAGTGAAACATGGTGGTGGCAGCATCATGCTATGGGGGTGTTTTTCAGCTGCAGGGACAGGACGACTGGTTGCAATTGAAGGAAAGATGAATGCGGCCAAGTACAGAGATATCCTGGAAGAAAACCTCCTCCAGAGTGCTCAGGACCTCAGACTGGGCCGAAGGTTCACCTTCCAACAAGACAATGACCCGAAGCACACAGCTAAAATAACAAAGGAGTGGCTTCGGAACAAGTCTGCAGCAGCTGCAACAAAGAACATCTGCCAGTCTGTTGTGTCAAAGCAGTCCTGCAGAGTGCTAATGGCTTCAGCACTCCAGCGTTGAACTGCCCTAGAAACCGGTTTTTCCTGTTTTAGGCGCTGTCTGTAGGTAGGGATAAGCATAATGGAGGTGTGATCCGATTTTCCGAAAGCGGTGCGGGGGAGGGGTTTGTAACAGTTTCGAATCTGTGAGTAGCAATGGTCCAGAATCTGATCACCCCGGGTAGGAAAGTTTGTGTTGATAGTACTTCGGTAAAACTTTCCTCATATTGGTCCTATTGAAGTCTCCAACAACAATAGAAACCGCCTCAGGGTGAGCGTCCTCAAGTCCATTAATTACTCCGTAAAGTTCCTCTAACGCGCACGTTTTGTCCGCCTGCGGTGGAATGTATACTGCTGTGACAATAACGGAGCTGAATTCCCGTGGGAGGTAGAAGGGGCGAACTTTAATCGATAACAGCTCCAGGTCTGGTGAGCAGTGTGCTGAAAGTGCAGCAACATCCGAGCCCCAGCGAGAGTTAACCATCAAGCATACCCCTCCTCCCCTTCTTTTACCTGACTCGGAAGTCCTGTCCTACCGGTAGATGGAGAAGCCGGTCGGAGTGACGGCAGAGTCAGGCACCATAGGATCCAGCCAGGTCTCGGTAAACGCCAGTACACAACAGTTTGCAATGTCCCGCTGGAAGTCAATCCGTGCGTGTAGCTCGTCCAGTTTATTGTCCAAAGATTGCACATTCGCTAGTAGAATGCTTGGAAGCGGTGGGTTGCAGTATCTCGTCCGAGATCTGCACAGGATGCCGGCTCGCTTGCCTCTCTTCTTTCTCCTCCGTCGGCGTATTGGTAGGCATACCGGCGGTAAGACAAAGGAGTCACAGCAAGCACTCCGGTAAGTTGAGTAAAACTCCGTTTTAAGTGACGAACGAATTTCCAAAAGTGCCAGTCGATCATACTGAATGAGCGACAGTGCAGTACGTACAAAAAAACTAACAATAAAAACAATTATAAACATAAAGCTGCGTAGTGCATGCGGAGCCATTGTCAGTGCGACCATCCTCTCGGCGCACCACACGTGTGAGTACGTCTTTGTTGCAGCTGATGGGGACATCAATGAATACACAGACTCTGTCTCCTCATACATCTCCAAATGCATTGATGATGTCGTACCTAGGGTCAGTGTTAAGACCTTCCCAAACCAAAAGCCCTGGGTGAATGGTAATGTCCGTGCTAAGCTCAAAGCACGGTCCTCTGCCTTTAACTCTGGTGACCAGGAGGCTTTGGGGAAGTCCAGATGTGACCTGCGGACGGCCATCAGAGATGCAAAGAGAGAATATAGGGACAAGCTGGAGTCCACCTACCTCAGCTCTGACCCCCGACGCCTGTGGGGTGGCCTGCGACACATCACTGGCTATAAAGGGAGAAATAGCAGTGATGATCAGCCTGCCGCCTCTCTCCCTGACGACCTCAACACCTTTTACGGAAGGTTTGAGGCAACCAACCCCCTTCCTTCAGCAAGACTGGCCGAGGACCAGGACGACTACACTCTGTCCCTGACCGTGGCTGACGTGAGGCGAGAGCTCCAAAGGGTGAACCCCCCGGAAGTCATCGGGGCCCGATGGAGTCCCAGGCCGCGTCCTCAGGGGGTGCGCTGACCAGCTTGCGGAAGTATTCACCTCCATATTCAACTTATCACTGCATCTGTCTGAAGTCCCCACCTGCTTCAAGCAGGCCACCATCATCCCCATACCAAAGAAAACATCAGTAACCTGCTTGAATGACTACCGCCCTGTAGCACTGACCTCCACAATTATGAAGTGCTTTGAGCGGCTGGTCAGAACCCACATCTGCTCTACCCTTCCCAACACCCTGGACCCCTTTCAGTTTGCATACCGTCCAAACCGATCAACAGACGATGCCATTGCCCTAGCTACACACGCCACCCTCTCCCACCTGGAAAAGAGCAACACATATGTGAGGATGCTGTTTGTGGACTACAGCTCAGCATTCAACACTATTGTGCCTGCCAAGCTCGTCCCGAAGCTCAGGGGCCTGGGTCTTAAAACACCCCTGTGCAACTGGATCCTGGACTTCCTGACGAGCAGACCCCAGGTGGTGAAAATGGGCAACCACACCTCCTCCTCACTGACCCGGAGTACCGGGGCCCCAGGGCTGCGTACTCAGACCCCTCCTGTACTCCCTGTACACGCATGACTGTGTGGCAACACACAGTTCCAACATCATCCTGAAGTTTGCAGACGACACTACCATCCTGGGTCTCATCTCTAACAACGATGAGACCGCCTATAGAGATGAGGTAAGGGTCTTGGCAGAATGGTGCCAAGACAACAACCTGTCTCTCAACGTCTGCAAAACCAAGGAGATGATCGTGGATTTCAGGAAGCTGCAGAGGGGGGGTCAGGACCCCATACACATCGAGGGAGCTGAAGTGGAGAGAGTCTCCAACTTCAAATTCCTCGGTGTGTACATCAAGGATGACCTAACCTGGTCCATGCAGGCAGGCTCAGCAGTCAAAAGTGCACAGAAGCGGCTATACTTCTTGAGGAGACTCAAGAAGTTTGGCATGTCTTCAAAAACTTTAACAAACTTTTACAGATGCACCATTGAGAGCATCCTCTCAGGCTGCATCACTGCCTGGTATGGTAGCTGCTCCGCTGCCGACAGCAAGGCCCTGCAGAGGGTGGTGAAGACAGCGGAGCGTATCACCGGCAGCCATCTCCCCTCCGTGCAAGGCATCTACAACAGTAGATGCCTGAGGAAAGCAAAAAAGATTCTAAAGGACAACAGCCACCCAGGCTATGGACTGTTCTCATTGCTGCCGTCTGGTAGACGCTACCGGAGCATCCGAACACTGACTACCAGACTCACAAATAGATTTTTCCCCCTGGCTGTAAGGCTTCTGAATCAGAAACACTGAACCTCTGAACAGTTGCCACCTCCACCTACTCCCTGCTCCCCCACTCATACATTTCACTTCATAGATATATATTTGCACAATTTTAAAAACTTTTAACTTATCCTTAACATTTCTTTTTAACTTATTCTCTATTCACACTTAAACTGCTGCTAGCCCTTCTACTGTACTCTAATTGTTGAATGTTAATGTTATAT
>NC_072456.1:359854-372354 GCF_027596085.1 Anoplopoma fimbria | reverse complement strand
GGTTTCAAAAAACACACAGCCTTGCACCCTGCAGAGACTGAAAGGCAAAAGTCTCCTGAAACCAAAAATGATTTGCACACAAGATGGCCTCTATGTAGATTTCCCTGAAGACCCACTGCTAGGAATGATAAAGCCTGTCACAGTCTAAATTGCTCCAGGATTGGAAAACATAGAAACTGTGGATAAAAGCACAAGCGGGAAAAGCGTTGGAACCAAGACTCCCACTTCACTGCACTCTCATGTATGATGAACAACAACAACATACAGATTATGAGGAATGTTTGGTGGAGTTGTTAACTAAGAAGACATACTACCTGGTCAGTCAAGACTTGGATAGCAGCTGCAGCAATAACCCTGCCATCTGAGCTTCGAGATTGTTTTCAGTTTGCTACCACAAGTACCACATGAACTTTGGTCAAAACATTAGACAGATGTAGGAAAGATAAAATCAGTACACCCAATACACATAAGGGTTAATCCAGGGGCAAGGTTGCCATACATAAGACAGTACCACCTATCACAGCGTGCTGTGGAAGGCATCAGGCCTGTAATTCAGGGTCTGACAGGAGCAGAAGTGTTAGTTAAAAGTAAAGGTCCCTGTAACACTCCAATTTTTCCTCTCATAAAGCCACACTCTAATGATCATCGTCTGGTTCATGACCTGAGAGCTGTCAATGCTGTCGTTGATGCCCAGAAACCCATTGTTCCGGCCCTCCACACACAGCTCGCCAATATTCCACCTGATGCAGGGTGGTACACAGTTATTGATCCATGTTCAGCCTTTTTCAGTGTGCCACTGCATCCAACAACATCTGCATTTACGTATAAAGGCCAGCAGTACAAATACACCTGCTTTACGCAGGGTAATGTCGAAAGTCTATCAATTTTCAACAGAGTACTGGCTCAGGACTTGCAAAACTCGGTTCCAAATACTGTAATTCAGTACGCGGATGACATTTTGGTCAGCAGTCCTACAAAAGAACAGTGTGAACAGGACTCCATTGCTGTACTTACAGCTCTAGCCAAAGGAAGGCATAAGGTCAGCAAAGACAAACCTCAATTCTGTTGGACAGAGTTTGAGTATCTTGGGTGGAAAATAAGCAAAGACAAGAGGCTAATTGTCCCCTCCCAATTAGAGACCAGAACCAAAGCAACCAGGCTTTCTTAGAGCAGACGGCACCCCTGTAACACATGCGGAAGCTGTTGCTGCGTTATTAGACGCTATGTGTCATCATTAAGTGTCCAGACCGTCAGAAAACTGACACGTTAATTTCTTTAAAGGCAACAACTTAGCAGATGAGCAAAACTATAGCGGCAAAAACTATAGGCCCACTTTCGATAGCCAAAGATTGTGTACCTTTTACAACCCTGTCTTCCCTATTAATGGCACAGGACAAAGCTTACCCGCATGAAAAGACAATATGGATGAAGAGTGGAGCTATTAATTGAAGATACTTAGCAGTATTTTGGGAGCAGGACCACACCTCTACAATGCCCCTCCGGCATTCCTATGAATACCTACCTCTCCCACTCGTCGTGTTCCGCTCTCATATTCAACACCAGAACAGAGAACACGTAACATTGTTCGAGCACTTAAAAAAGTCGAATTTACTCACCTCTCTTCCAACATGGACTCCATCTCGCTTTCCCCTTCCGACAACGATCTGTTCGAAAGGGACCAAAACGAACCAGTCCAATTTCTCCCGGGCACGCCAACAAACCCAGCTACAACCCACCGGTATGCCCCCCAGCCCAGCGGGCAACCATCAACTTCCCCCTAGCTACAGCTAACCCTCCCTTTCGCCACACCAACACTCTCATGTCTCGCCCTGCTCCAGTCCCTACCAACCTATGCAAACAGATCATTGGTGGTAATTGCATAGACCTCGCCATTCTCATTTTGCTTTCCCTTCACCAACCGCCTGCCTACAGAAAACACCGGGATGTCAGCTCCCAGCTTTAATTCACAGCACTTACACCAGCAGGCTGTCGCTTACTTCACATCTGCTCCTACTGCGCAGGAGGCCACATCTGCCCAGCCTGTCCTCACAACCCCACTTCTCCTTATCTAGGTAAGCACCTTTCGACACCCATTAACATTCTAGCCCTAGCAGCAGCACTTAAAAACCAGCCCGATCTGGCTTTCGTCCAGTTCCTAATCAAGGGCTTCCACCTGGGACTACCCGCTCAACCGTACACCCCATTCAAATGCAAAAATCTCCAGTCAGCCTTAAACTAACCAGAGTCCGTCGTCTAACTCCTCACTAAGGAAGTGAAAGAAGGTTTCATGATCGGCCCATTGGCCCAACCTCCATTTCCTAACTACCGTATGAGCCCCATCAGCATCGCAACCAGTAAAATACTCAGGAAAGAAACGGATCATTATTGATCTCTTTGCAACCCACGGCAGGACCGTACCCAGTAAATAGCTTGACTCCGAGCGAAAATCTTCTCCCTTCACCACACCACCATTAGTCATGCCATAGCATTTATCAACCTTATCAGCCTCTTTAACTACTTTTCATAATTCGAGTGTCTTCATAGCTACTGCATTGATGGTTGCAGTTTATACCTGCCTATTTCAAGCCTTATTGCCGGCATCCAATGTATTATTAGATGGTACATTCCTCTTCAAGTTTGTTTGCTCAATTCAGCATTCAAATTACTGCTGGAAAGTTTGCTAAAGCTCTACCCAGTTATCGAAAGCAGACAGCCTTTTACTCTTTAGTGGCATATGATGCTGACAGAACCAGAGCAGGCATTTTCCCCTTTGATGCGCAGTTTGATTCTTTTTGCTATTAACCTTCTTTGCGCGTTCAGATGTGATGAATTGATATCATCGTCTAAATCCTTAAACCAAGTAGAGATATCACATTTTCGATCTGGCCTTTCATCTTAGGCATTATGAGCTACGTCTTAAACACACGGGAAGGCAGAGGTGCATGCTCTGTTTGTGGTTTGTGCAGACTCGCTTTTGCCTCTTTTAATTCAGGATTAAATACCTAGGTTAACTCCCTTACTTGTTCACTTCTCCTTATTTCGTACCCCAGGTAATCCTCCTTTGCCAAATCCTGGTTTAGCTATCAGCATTAGTCAGGGCATTCTTTATGAATAGGGGCTGCTTCTTCGGCCACAAACCAAGGCATCTCATCTACATCCTTGGGACAAATGGGACATTGGTTGTCCTCAGCCTTCACCTCCATTAACCATCGGCAAAGCCTTAAAATAAGGTCTGGTAAGTCATGCATATAACTGTTGGGGGTGTCACCTTCAGGCTGTCTCTAGCAATATTGGCATGTCATTTAATTTGTCCTATAGCATGGGATAACAATATCTTAGAAAGGCCTAATGTGCCTTATATTATCACTGAAGCTACACTCGCATTCTATCGTGTAAGCAGATATTCTCTCATTTACTGTATAATGCTTTGCTTCCTGTCTGTTCATTGAGTCAGACTATTCGCTGGTCTATCGTGTCCAGGTTCTCAATTTGCTGGTCTAACGAAGCCTTAAAATATCTGGTAAGGTATGCATATAACTGGTGGTGGTGTCATTTTGTGTATTGCCTTCTTTAATTTGTTTCACAGCAGGTGTAATATTTATCCCTGCTAGTGTTATTTATATATTAACTAATCTACTTCTGCATACTATACTCCTGGTGGATATTATCTGGTCTATTTGTAATGTATAATGTTCAGTAGACTGAGATGGGTAGCGGTATAAGTGTCTATGTTCCCTGTTCGCTTGTCCCATACACTGGTTCTCAAATCTCTCGGTCTACGTGACCGTTTTCTAATTTCCTGGTCTAACATGACCTGGTCCAAAGCGACCTTTTCTCATTTCCCTGATCTAACGTGATCATTTTCCATTCCACAGGTCTGTGTTACCTTTTCTCATTTCCCGGTCAGAGTTGACCCGGTCCCGAGGACCCAATTCTCATTTCCCGGTCGGAATTGACCCGGTCTAGATGGACCCAATTTCTCATTTCCTGGTCTAACATGACCTGGTCTAGAAGGACCGATTTTCTTCTAAATTCTGGTCAAACATCTCCTTTCCCCGTTCTCTGGGGACTCTCACGATATCTCTCTGGTCTACCTCTACCCCTATCCTGTCCTCTCCCTTGACCAAGCTGTCCTGTTCTGCGGTCTGACATGACCCTCACCTGTCCTGTGCTGCGGTCTGACATGACCCACAAGTGTCCTAAGCTGCGTTCTTACTTGAACCAAACCTATCCTGTTCTACGGTCTTACGAGACCCTCCCTATCCTTTCGTGCGGTCTGTCGAGACCCCCACTATCAATTCGGTGATCTGTTGAGATCCCATCAGACTTTACTGTGGTCTATCTAGACCAGCGTATCCTGTTCTGCAGTCTTTCAAGATCCCCCTGTCCTTGTCTGCGATCCGTCTAGACCCTGCCCCATCCTTTGCTATGGTTTTCTTGACCATTCTTAACGCGGGCATAACTTGAATTCCTGCAATCTGAGCCTAACCACTTTACCCGTAACCTTGCTCTCATGACTAATCTTCTGTTTCTGCATAGGAGTTCTGCGGCAGTAGGTAAAGTATTTATTTTATATATCTATATAAAATAATTCTCTTTTGGGGGATTGTGCTTAGCTGATCTCAGCGTTGGGCCCCTCTGATATATGGCTTGGCCATGGAGTCCAATAGCCAAAGACTTTGTACTATTCATTCTTATGCATGTGTAATAAATTATTGTTAAATTTTATTGCAGTCTCTCTCCTGATTGAAATGTCGTATGAAATAGCACGCTAACAATGAGGCTGAGCATACCATATCTCCTTAAAGGATCATTGCTGCTAGCAGATGTGTTATGGTTATGTGATCATGATGAACAAGGAAAAGTAGTATTGTAAACTTTTTATAATGACAATAACAGAATTAAGCCCTCCATCACTTGGTAGCAGCAGGACTGGGAGGAGTGTCGGCCAAGAATAGGCAAAAGATGACCAAGTCTATGTCTCAAGGAACCAAGAACCACATGGCACTCCTTCAGCACACCAAGGTATTTTAGATGGATGGATAGTTTCAGGGTGAATATTCTGAATATTTCCAATGATAGATGCACAGTATATTGCACTAAATAGCAAATGGATAAACTATCTATGGTACAACCAACAAAGATCCGTATACCCAGTTTGATGATTGTCGTAGGTACTAAGCTCCCACAGCTGATTCAAAACCACAGCCGACACTAAAAATCACAGTGCCATTCTCCTCCATGAGAAAATTTTAATGACCCATCAACAATACTCTATGAAAGGTTCAATCAGTTTGTATGAAATCCATTTAATATGCCTAGCCCTATACCTTAAACTCTTTTGTTGCCTTTAGAAATCGCCATGGCTAAAACCAGGTTCACTAAAATGGAATGGCAAACAAAATTTTATGTGCGATCCCATCTAAGGTTCAATCAGTTTTATAAGGGACCCAAGGCTATCATACCAGGCCTTTTGTTGCCTTTAAAACTGGCTGAAGGCCCGGGTTCAATTGGAATGGCAAACCTTGATCCCATCTCATCTCCTTGGAAAGGGACCCAACCATCCTATCTCATAGGACCCAAGGCTATGGGACAGGCCTGATTGTGCAGTTGTACTGGCTCAGGTGATTGCCATTGATTCAAGCAATGATAAGTAAAATGGTCAATTTTGAACAAAGACCTTACAGAGCCTCCAACTCATGGCACCAGAAGAGACCCTGTCCCTACCAACATGAGACTTCCCCATACGCCACATCAGAACCAAAGGAGCTTGACTGGATGATGCCGCAACCAGGACCTTCAGGCCATGCAGCACAGCCCCAGGGGTAGCCCATCACAGAAGTCCACCTACCACCAATGACCCCACCACGCTAAATCCCCATGTGCTTCAAGACAACAGACCAGCAACCCCATTCACCAAACAACACTTCTACTGGGTTTTTAAAAATAATGAGTCATCAGTCAGCTTTGGCTTCAATCTCAATGAACCAATAAGTAACCTCAGAAGAAGGACACTCCCACAACGATCTCACTCAGTGCAGAAAGCCACCACCTGCTGAAATCCCAAACTGCCCTGGCTCCTAAACAGAGATGCATGTATATTCGGAAATACCAAATGGATATAACAGAAACCAACAAAGGTTCATTAATTGGACCATAACAGCGATAGGGGCCATACTGGAGCAAAGAAAATGCAACCTCTTTAGTGGCCTTACAAAAACGATTTACACTAGACATTCTATTAGCTAAAGACCAAGGAATATGTAGTCATTTGGAGAGGAGTATTTTACCGTTATCAGTTATTTATAAATTAAATATTTATTAGACAAACTACATAACTAAACTACTAAACATAAAATAAATGACTAAATGATAAAATAAACAGAATAAAGGGAAATATTAAAGAATAGGATGAAAAGTACAATGAATATTGAACCACAACTAAATGAAAAGGATTGCATGTGACCAGGTAGAATCAGTGACTCATATCATTGACCGATAAATTAACTTCGCCGGTTGACTTTTTACATTAAATTTGGTTCAAATGATTTATGCACCAGTTTGAAAAGTACCAGGGAAGATTGTGAAGCACTTCTATATTAGTTTTAAGTTAAATATAATTTAGATCCTTTGGTCTAAGATATTTCTATCTAAGATTATTTTATAATGTGACTTAAATTTATTTGGCCTAGGAACAACAAGGCGTCAATATCCAGAGTCGACTTGTGTGGAAGACTGCTCGTCGAAAACTACTCTATTCTGCTTGAGAAAGAGGCAGTTCGATTGCACCCCTCCCATCTTAAAAGCTATTTTGATTCATTTGTTCCTTTACAGAATAAATACTAATTACTTATAAAGTTATTTTAATTCTTCCATATTTGAACTCGGTGCTATCTCATCTGAAAAATAATACCAAATAGTTTGATTTAAATCACTGAATATAACCGATCAATTAAAGACAGAATGAAATAACATTCATGGCACGAACAGAACTATGTAGATATACATGTATGAGTACTTATATGCGTAATAAATGCATGGATAACATTAATCCCAACATTTCAGCACCCATCAATGTTGAAGAAAAGAACATTCCTTCCCCCCTCTGTTGTCCTGTGCTGTGGTTGAGATAAGGTCATATGGCAGGAAACCAAAAAAATTGTAATAAGCTATCATGAGATTGGCTTTACATAACTTTTATAAACTCAGATGTTTTAATACAGATTATAAAATATATGAATATACCAGTGACAGTCACTGTGTTAGAGTAATGTAAAATAAAATGTGCATGACAATTGTCACATTTGGCTCCTTACCTGGGTAAACTATTCTGGTAATGCATCGATGGTCCTTCACTTTGGCTCAAATACTCGGTTGAAAACTCCTTTTTGCTGCTGTAGTTTCGCTTATTGATGCCCAGAGCAGCAGTTCTTAAATGAAATCCGGATATCCTCAGATAGGCAACACAATGCAATGAAAGCAGACTCGCCATGGTGCTATTAGCAGACTAAATACCTACAGAGTTGTTATTATTGATGTAAGCACACCGGCTGAAGCAAACGGACAAAGGCAAAATCTAAAGAGACACCTTTGTCACAGCGTTCACTTGAGGTGACTACGGGTGCTATTTATTGTGGGAAAGTGTCTCCTTTATTCCTTTCCTCGGCTCCTTTCCTCGATTCTTCAGGCCCACGGGGAAAGGCGAGGACAGAGGAGTTGAGGTCGTTGGCATTTAACAAAAGAGACATCCTTGCCTCAGAGCTGTTTGAAATGCCTCGGAGCTGTTTGAAAAGAGACGTCAGTTAAATGTGATGTTTGATCTCTGTCAGATAAGCACACCGGTTCTCATTACAACTCATATATTTATATTTAATTTAATTTACAACGTTGCATAAAGTGACAATAATGTACAGATGTCACACATTTATTCAATTCACCCACACATTAAAGGCGTTACATTTTATTGTGTAAAGAACTAAAAATGTTTGCGTGAAAAGTACGATGCAAATAGAGTGACACATATGATTGGGTGATATTTATTATACACACAAACACGTCTGTCTATGTATGTGACAATGCGAAGTGCGCCAAATTAATGCTGAATGCAATATAATGTTCTCATTGATATAATAATCTACCGTTAGCAGCTGTTTGTACTTTCTAACATGAAGTCACAATGATAGCTGTTGAATTGGATGTCACATAGACATGTTTGTGTTTGAACAAATCATATAATATATATCACTGCTTTTCTTGTATAGTACTTTTTATTCAAACATTTTTGGTGCTTTACAGGTGTGTGTGTGTGTGTGTGTGTGTGTGTGTGTGTGTGTGTGTGTGTGTGTGTGTGTGTGTGTGTGTGTGTGTGTGTGTGTGTGTGTGTGTGTGTGTCTCAAATATTGACTTGTCGGCCTTAAATATTCAGTAGGCTGTTGGACAGGTTTTGAAAGCAACACTATTCAAAGTAGCATGGCCCAAACTAAAGAGCCTTACATCTGTGTACACAATACCATCATTATGAGTGAAACTAATGTCATTTATCACATGTGAAAAACCGGGCTGTGCGCCATCCAATGTCTGCAATGTAGGAAACAATACAAGTAAAAGTGAACAACAAATAGTATGGCTTGCAGAATTGTTGATGTGTGTTATCTAGGCTAATAAAAGTAAGTTGAAGTGACTGGGGTAAAATGTGCGAAACAATGCTACTCCTATGGTCATTTAAATAAACCCTTCCAAATTTCGGGGGGGATAAACGTTACTTTTATAGTGTATAGTATTATGCAGTAGAAGTGTTTTTTGAGTAGACAGAAATATGAGGCTGTTCTTGTCTGTCTCTGTCCGAATTTTCACAGGAACTGGAGATCGTCATTGGAGACGAGTACATTTCATTCACAACTTCCAAAGTTGGCTCTTTGATCGACGTCAACCAGTCAAAGTGAGTAATTTATCCAGTAGTGGGAAAGTAGATGTTGCACGCTTACAATGAACTGTCCAAAGACACGTCTATCTTCGTTTTGCAACTCTTACAGTTCACTTTGTACAATATTTTTCTTCTTTTCACATCTAGTATGTAAAAATGTCTTTGACCATTGAAATAATAAAAATATGATTTAACTTAATTAGATATTTAAAGCTAATGATTTGAACCGGACTCACTGGTTTTAGCTCAGCAAGAAATATGAAATAACATGTTTCATGGCCCTATAAACACGGTATATTTGTCAGTGAAAAAGGGCCTAACCTTCAAAATTGCACTGTGTTCCAGGGACCCTGAAGGTCTACTACCTGGTGCAAGACCTGAAATGTCTTGTATTCGGACTCATCGGCCTACACTTCAAGATCAAACCAATCTAAATGTGGAATTTGCTTGTTTTAATTGATTTGACTAATGTTTTGCTTGTTGTACTACCGCATTTTGCTCTGAGAATTTTTATTTTAAATAAAGGGTCAGAAAAACGTTTTATTTCATTACAAGTGTCTTTTGCTGGTATCAACAACATGGCTTAACATTTATTGAGAATGTTATGGCATATGTTCTATATTAAATTCTAACGTATGCTTTTCAGTAAAATATTCATTCTAAATGGGAAGATTGTTTATGCAACACAAACATCAATGGAATAATAGAGCAAATGGGATTAAACTAGGTTTTATTTCAAAATATATATTCAAACACATCAACATGGCTTTAAATGCCAATTATGACAATTTTAACTGAAAGTATTACAGTGACAAACAGTAAATGTGCTGATGAATTGACATTTTGATAAGACACAGAAGCTGACTTCATATTTTAATCTGTATTGTAAAGATATTCTGCAAAGCCCTGCTGCATGAATAATATTTGAATCTGAATCTGAATATTTTCATCTTTTCATCAATAGGGTAACATTGCATATATACATAGTTAATCAATCAATCGTCACTGGCTAATATAATCATTTTTGATGAGAATCACTTGATTCTTAGGTGAGTGTCTTTCCTTCCAGGACACTGAAAATGTCCTCTAAGGACTTGTGGACACACTGCACGAATTCATGGACGTTGCGAGTCTGGAAGCTGGACACACTGCAAAAGATCCGGTCGTCAAAGACATTGTAGGCAACAGCAAACGTATCATGGTCATACGGGGCAAAGCCAAAAAACTTGATAACTTCACTGTTGAGGGTGCTGGTATTGATGATAGACTGGTTGAATGCAGTGTTTGCTGGTTCTGTGTAGAAGCTGTGCAGAAACTCGCTCTTTGAATTGGCCAGGTGTTGCAGGGCAAACAGGTGGCAGATAAACCCTTGTCCTAGTGAGAGAAATAAAAGAGGTGGTTAGTACAGAAGACCAAAAGTGTGTGTTTGTTTGTGTGTGTGTTTTGAGACCAGTTTTTCGCTCATTTTGTGCACTTAAGGTGCAAACCAGTCATCATCTTAGTAGAAAATATTAGAAGATATTTAGTGTAAACATTATTTCCTGTGTGTGTGTGTGTGTGTGTGTGTGTGTGTTTGTGCTTTGCTTTTTTTCCCATTTTCTGTTGGTGCAACCAATCAGATATTTTTCTCTGTGTGAGTGTTTGTGTGTGTGTGTTTTGAGACCAGTTTTGTCAGAAATCTTAAGGTGCAAACCAGTCATCATTTTAGTAGAAAATATTACAAGATATTTAGTGTAAACATTTTTTCCTGTTATATAAAACTACCAACAGGGAAGGAAAATCTTTCAGTGACATTGTCATGAATGAGAGTAATTTTTTTTAAATTATTATTCTTATTTATTTAAAAAACAAAAAACGAATTGTTATCCTTTAAATACATGTATAAATGTCTTTTACACACCCATAGCTGTTTCTTTGATGAGCTGCCGATGATAATTAGAGCATTCACTCAGCATGGTCTGTAGTTGTTTCACACTGTGTTGTCCTGGCTGGTAAACAAAGGCGTGTGAACATCGTTTTGTGTGTATGGTGGTTGGCCAGATCAATTCCATGCGGCCATGCCTGAATGCTGCAGTGCTACAGGGCTCACGTGTTGGGACTATCTGTCCATACTGCCTCAGGAAACCCATTTGAAGAGCCAGCTGTGCTATAGCATCTGGACTCAACTTGCTCTTCTTTAACTGTGCCTTGCCACCTTTCTTGAACTCCAAGAGATCAATGGTGAGTGTTGATACAATTGAGTCAAAGTTCTCCTTGGCTTTTTTGATGCCATTCTCCAGCTCACTGTCCAGGTGGAACTGCAGTCTGCGCACAGCAGAGGCTGAATCCACAGCAGCAGCAGCGGAGCCCGGGTGTACCAGCGGCTGCTCCGTCGTGTCTTTGAAGATTTCCTTTTGAAAGCTATGAATAGGTAAGCCGTCGACCCAGGAGTGCTCAAAATTGATGGCTGCCTGTCCATCTTTGGTCAGAATGACTGTGAAGGACTTATCCCACCACCGGTTACAGCCGTCGCCGTGCAGCATGTTGTGGGAGATGTGGATGTTGTCCCTCATGCTTTCATCGTCCAGACTGAGACAGAAAAGCGCACTGTCAACAATCCGTAAATCTTCTCCGTTTCCAGCAGCTATCAGCTTGTCCCTCAGTCCGGCCCACACATCCCTGTTCTCACTGGTCAGGACCCCGAGAGGAAAGGCAGCTGCTGGCGTTGGGTCGCACAAAATGAACTTCAAGTGGGACTGAATCTCAGCAGGCTTCACCAAATTCCCATCCCTGTCTACAATGTCAAACACATACATGTGGCCTTTCCTCATCACTAGGAGATGTCGCGCTTTCTCGGCTGTGAAGAGCTCATCTCTACCCCTCTTGGGGATCCGAGTTGAGTTGAAGAGGTGAAAGTACTGAGACATGTCCAGGGGTTGAGACAGAGAAGATGGGACTGAGCGGATGAAGCTTTCAAAGCAGTTTGTGTCACTCTTTGCCGGGTTGAGGTGGAAAACCTTTGGTTCCTGTAATCCAGTTTGCAGTGTTTTCATGAAGCGCACTGCTGAACACACCACATTGGTCGCCCGCACAAGCTGGTCATTGTACTCGGTCTTGGGGTCAGGATTAAGAACCAGGAAGGGGTTGGTCAGCATCAAAGACCTGCGTTCAGACAGAAACATGTCCATCCATGGCCCTGAGAGAAAATAAATAAGTTAAATAGATTCATCAGTGATGGTATGCATTTGAGATGCTCAAACAAGGGTCAAGTGTCAGAATGGCACACCCACCTGAGATGTAGCTTGTGTGTGTATTGTTGTTGTCCTGAGCTACCAGTTCCTCCTGCAGCTGTTTCCCCACACCGTTCTGGAAATCATGTGCAATTTTCTCTGTTGTTCTAAGGATTCACAGTTTAGATTGTTGCAGGGAAGATTCAAGTAGTTAGTATTGACCACAAAGTTTCAAATAATTGCATTATAAATGTTGATTCTCTTTTTAAAAACTTACCTGAACTGTTCATCATCCAACAGAGGCCTCTGGGCTGCTAAATACCTCCTGACAGTATCCTCCAGCTTTGGTATGGGTAGTCTAAACAATT